>NC_136912.1:73194414-73199414 GCF_949606895.1 Notothenia rossii
ATTCACATTTCCATCCACTAAGTTACGCAAATTGTACAAGTTTAGCTCATCAAAGTTGGGTGCTTTCAAACCTTTCCGTAACAAAATGGCACCATGAGATAATGTAATTAAAAGAGCAGCCATCAAACCTCAAACGGTGGAAATCCATGTAAAAAGCAGGATAAAAAAAATTGTATATGAGTTAGCATGGCCTAATTACCGCTAGAAACACACATCACACTTTTAAACTTGGAAGTTAACTTTTCCAAGCCATTCGCAGATTCAGACCACTACTTCATGTAACCTTCCTCGCTGTTTTGAAGGAAGCAAATTAAACTGAGAAAAATAATTGTTGACAGGGCATTTTATTTCTTTTGATAACACAATGACATTTGGTGAGATGATGCATTTCCCATTAATTTCAGTCTCATATGGATTTGTATACAACATGAATAAACAAGACTATTGTTACCAAAAGCAATGAAATAAATGCATTGATTTGAGGCACAAATTCAACTAATGTAATTAAACATGTGCTGAATGGTCTTTAGAAATATTTAGGGTGTAAACAACCTGCAGTTGCATTCATGGAGCCGACAATATATCAACACCAACATATGCATGCTTCAAGATTGTACAGTTGTGCATCTGACAGTATTAGACTGATGAATAGTTCTTACATTGTGCAATTGAAAAGTCCAACATTAAAAGAAATGACGGTCGTTTAATGATGGTAAATCCTTGGTTAGTACAATAAATGCATCTCTTTGATGCCGCTCGCTCTCTGAATGCTAATATTAATTGGATATAACAGAGTTATAAGCACGAGACTGGTTAATATTTATGTGGCAAATTGAAGTTATTGATCAAGTTCTTTTTTGTTATCGTTTATCATTTTATATTCAGATTAACGAAATCTCATTACAAGGACAATAAATGTATAAAGCATAAATGCTTTTGAAGGCACATTTTCCTCAGTGTCGGTACATATTTTTGTATTTTAATAACTTGTGTATTTAAAACTCGGTCGGCGTCAGAGGTTAAAATGTCTTTCTCTTCTTTCAGTCCTCCAGTTTTCCACTTTGGATAATCTTTGCTTTTCTCACTCTCTCTAACCTTCACCATTACATGCCCCCTCCCCTCCCTCCAGTCGTGTCATCTTGTCCGCACCCCACCTATCTGTTCGGCTACATCTCCAAGATGCTGTAATTTCCTTGGCCTGGCTTGATGTTTATTGTGAGGCTGAAATTGAAAATGGCCTGTAATGGAGCGAGCCTCGCAGCCCCGGGACCAATTCACAATCTAAATGACTTGCTCCTTTTCAATGGCATCGACTGGAGGGCTCTTTGTGTAGCCTCGTACCTAATCAACCTCCGGTGTGACCCCCAGCTCTCGGGGCTGCTTTCGGATTAATGATAAAATCATTGGTTCAAACAATTATTCGACCTGAAAAATGGCTTGCCATTTTATTCAGAAAATTAAAGAATGTGAAATTAATTTTTCTCCCCGCCATCTTGTAGCAGCGCCACTTATGGCTGAACTCTGCCCCCTAAACTCTTGATTTCATATGAAAGAGTGCCTTTACTTTATCTAGTTTATGTGTGCATTGTTGCACAGGTGTCAGAGTAGCAAGGCTTCAGGCTTCTTGTCTTTCCTTCTGATTTATTTTTATCTGGCTGCTAACTAGCTGTTTTGTCTGCCTGTTCAGCTATTAGTAATGCTCAATAAAATATTAGATTTATGGTTATATCAACCACACATTCTTAAAATATGAATACAAATAAGGATATATATATATATATGGTTATATGGTTTCATTAAAATAATAAATATGACAATTGCAGTGACAGTGATGTTATTCAAACTATTTCCAGGCAAGCCTTACTTTTCTCTAATATCAATCACCTTTCCGGTTAGTTGCTGTTTGGGCATATGCTGGCCAACTAGTCAAAACATTTCTCTATAGCAGGCTCTGTTTATTCAGACCTACCTCTTGGGGCAGAGTTGAAGACATCTTCAACCGATAACAAAAGCATAGAAAGTGTAGAGAAAGAGTTGATGGATGCAGAAACAGATATATTTGTCTAAATAACTTTATTTTTTGAAAACGGTTTGTATTTACATGAGACCTACATATATAAGATACATAACACATAACAAAATACATCAAACAAACAATCTTAATATGTTAAAACAAATACTAAGAGCTGTAGGTTGTTGTTTGGTATCTCCACCTCCTGGGGGCAGTATGTCTGGGTTCAGACTTGGAAACGTCTTTCCCGGCTAACAAATGAGCAAGTAATCAGAGAAAAAGACTCCATAGTTTTTCCCCTTTTTCAGTTTTGTGCTTCTCCTCTAATAACAAAATTACCAGGTGTAGTGGAACAATAACTCTTCTATGAAATAAGACACCAGTCATCAATTCTACACACCATGATAAGCCAAATATAAATCTTTTTTAAAGGTCGATCTCAAGGAATGGAGAATCCACATGTCTCCAGATGTTCTACTTTTGGTTGATGGAAGATTGTATCCAATGAATATCCCTATGTTTTCTGTATTTCAATAGGCCTATTTTGAGATGGAGAAGTTAAGATTGTGGACACCATGATGTTTCACTTGAGGATGGCAAAGGTACAAAAAAATGGTGTTGAAGTAATGGGAGTGTGTTTCCCTGGAGGTCTGTCCTTGGTGTTCCCCTTCCTCTCCCATTGCATGTTGGGATAGTGACTCCGGACAGGGTGAGCGAATCTCAAAGATGGATGGATTGTAGATTGTCCGCCCGTGTGCAGCTAAACTCTGATGAGCCCCGCTGTGCACTTGTGTCCGTCAAACACCACTTGATTACTGGCTGTGTATTTATCATCATCATCGTCATCATCATTATCATTATCAGTCTGCTCCCCTCTCTTAAGTCTGAGACAATGGGCTCTCCTTAAAGGCTCTTATTGAACTGGAGCTCACTAGCCTTCGCAGCCTCTGCCGCTCCTCGTCCTCCTCAGCAGCCTGCAGTGTGTCTAGGTAATTACCCGGGGATTGATTCCCCTAACAGAGACCATTTCTTCACCTCCTGCAGAATCACTAAGAGGCTTATAATAAGCCCTGCTCACCTCCATAGCTTCCTAGCTAATGTCTCGGCGAGCCAGAGCCTCTATTGACTTGTTGATGGAGATGCTGGAGCTGGTGCTAAAGGCAGCCGAGCGATGGGAGGAGACTTTCTCCTCACTGTAGAGACTTGATTATTAAAAGGCTACCAAGCTCTGTTTTCATCACACCTAAGATAATATATGTGTGCCAATGGAGATTTCTCTCAGAGACATCAAGGGGGACTTAGAACAATCCTGGACCTTTGCCCTGTGGCTCAGTTAGCTTATGATGTTGGCGAGTTATAAGAGACGCTGGGACAGTGTGGACACATAACTGCATCTGAAATAGCAACTCAACTCAGAAAGTTTGAATCCTGTTTGTGAAGTTTCAGGGTATCAGATGTCAGGCAGCTGATCACAAAGACCCAAAAAAGTTTGGCTCAAATGATGCTCCCTTTAAACAAAACCGCCTTCATGGATTTGCTAATTATCATTCTGAGGACGCAGCAATTTGTTACTTCCAATCTGCCAGTCAGCAGCGGGGCATGAAGAGGGCCGAGGGCCAGAGAGAACAGAGGCTTCCATTCATCCAGGGCAGGCAGGAACCACTGACTGAGAAGTGTGTGTGTGTGTGTGTGTGTGTGTGTGTGTGTGTGTGTGTGTGTGTGTGTGTGTGTGTGTGTGTGTGTGTGTGTGTGTGTGTGTGTGTGTGTGTGTGTGTGTGTGTGTGTGTGTGTGTGTGTGTGTGTGTGTGTGTGTGTGTGTGTGTGTGTGTGTGTGTGTGTGTGTGTGTGTGTGTGTGTGTGTGTGTGTGTGTGTGTGTGTGTGTGTGTGTGTGTGTCTCCAGTGGAGTTAGAGATATCTTGCTGTACATCCTTAGCTCTCATATCAGTCAGTTGTTGGTCATTCAACACCTGAAGTTAAAGACCGCAACCAACATGTTTGTTCATTATTGATTCATTTGATTATTATTTAACCATTCATTGTTTGACATATAAACTGCCAGGAAATAGAGAAAACTGTCGCAGTTTCCTAAAGCCCAAGCAGAAGTCATTAGATTGCTTGATTGTATTCAACCAACGGTTCACAACTCAGATATATTCAGCTTACTATCCCAGAAAAAATAAGATAAGCTTGAACCAGTGAATGGTGGGCTTTTTTGCACAAGAGGTTTTAATGGAACATATGATCGAAAATCATGTCAGTAAATGTTATGCTAATCAATACATTAATTTGTTGACTAATTGTCTGAGTTGTTCTGAAGTTAATGTGGCCTTACTATGACTAGTCAGTCCAACCTGGTCAGACATTGTGAAGAACAGAAGCTTAAATCCATCGTAAACGCCCTTTACATTTAACCTGAATTATATCCCACAGTCTTACCAATGCTTGTAGATTACATAAGCCCTTGCATTAACCCTAACCCTAATCACTGTAATGAATGACAAACTGCACAACAAAATCCAGTTTCTTGTTTTTTAATGTTAAGCTGTTTACATGGTGAATTGTTACCAACTAAGCAGAGATGAACATCTTAATACAATCAGACAAAATCTGCATTATTAACATATATTTTCTTTTTTTTATAAATGCAAGACCTGAATATTCTGTTTTCCGGGGCTCAGTCAGGAAATGTCGTCAAGACTCAGCTTACAGTATTGTATTGTAATTGTTATTACAAATATATATGAAAAGAACTTAACAACAAATTTGCTTTTGCAACTACTGTAAAGAGATGCATGTACACATTGCATGGACAATGTAGACTAGAAATCCCTCCATTCATTTTTCTCTTTCTTTCTTTCATTTGCCCTCTAAAAGAGCAGAGCATGTGCTGACCTGCATTTCTTTTTACATCCACAACAACCATACAAATGAACACTTAAGATTAACGCTTTCATTTACTTTCCCACTCCTAGAATGCTAAATGTAAAT
>NC_136912.1:73204414-73296914 GCF_949606895.1 Notothenia rossii
GCCCTCTTCCTTTTTATGAGGAGAGACACTTTATTAGACACAGCTGTTCAACTGAAGGCCTGGATTCACTGCCAAGAGCCTTCTTCCCTCTCTGCTGGTCTGTGTCCCTCTCTCTCTCTGTCAGGTGGGATGTAGAGGGATGAATAGGCAGTGATGGGGAGCAGCAATGGGAGGCTGTTTGCTCTGGAAACCTTGGCTCCGAGCCCTGGTTCTCTGTGCAGCAAGCCCACTGAAGAGCCATGATTTTACCTTGTAGTCTAAGATCAGGGTCAACTTCGGTACGCCAAAATGGTAAACATAGAATTACAATTTTGCGATTGGACAGAGTAAAAATCAGCCAACAGGTACAGTACATCTTCTTAAACCTGGTGCTATTCGTTGTCCTTGACTCATTGCTGTACATTTTTGAAAAAAGCATAACAATGAAACAAAAATGCAATTTTTTTTCTGACAAACTTTGAGTTTCGTCAGGTCTCACTTTTATTGAATTTGTTTTGTCTTCTCACTCAAAATGGCTCTCACTGCTCATGCTTATAAACTTTTCTTCTTCAGCAAAATAAAAAAATAAAAAAAGGTAAAATGTTTTTTAGACACAAATAATAGCACACCCTATTTAAAAATAATTGATCATCTTGAAATACTGTTGTTCTGTAAATTAAATAGCTTAATTATAGCATTTCCTATTCAAGAATGGCTATTGGTCTGACTTGGCTACTTGTTTTTCCTCAATTACTTATACTTACAATATCAATCAAAATGGTTGACAGTGACAACCCAATCAGCCACTTTAATACGATTTATTTAGTGATCTCCCAACACCTAACATGACTAATACTTTTGCTTTATTGTTTTAAACAGCAATGGTGTTTAAGTCGTCTCTATGCTTATTATATGTTTAATTACATAAAGCTGTATATAATTAAATCACAATAGGGGCCTGATAATATACAACACCTTCTGACATGAAATGATCACATCTGTCACTCACCAGAGCAGGTTTAAGGTTATTGTTTGTGGTTTATTAATACACCCAATAATTATCCTCAGCCGACACATTTCAAAGCCCGTAATATGCATACACATCAGTAAATGGTTATATATTATATTTCCAGTATCTTTTTGCTTTCAAGTATGATGACATACATCACACTCAGTTTAAACGTGCAAAACTAAACTTAAAAAACATATTAACGGTAGTGGTCTGAGAGATTGAATGAGAAATGTCAGATTTTCTTTTCAGTTTTTAAGATAACATTTAAAAAAAATATATAGAACATCCACTCATTTGGGTGCCACTGTCGTACCACAAATTAGTTTTATGTCAAATAAAACAAACCTGGGAAATAAGGAATAATGGCAGGATTGGTATGGATGTGATAACGGTTACAGAGCTATCAGCCGCTGAAACACTCTCGAGTTGACCTTTCTGACCCCGCCAACCTCGCTGCCTCTTTATTTTTCGACCATCAAAATAATTATTTCCCCCTCTATCTCTGTCCCTCTTTGACTGTCTCCCTCTCATCTTGACCTGTCTCTCTCTTTCCGTCTGTATCTCTCTATAAGTCCATGTCTGTTTGAAACAGCTGCTGGATGTTTGTGACAGGCGGTGCGATAACGCTGACAGGCTGGAGACGGTTATCAGTGAAGGCTGCGGCGAGAGACTCCGCCTGGCTAAATTGAAAATTGAAAATGAAAATCCTGCTCAGCGTGATTTTAAATTCATCAGCCATTATGTCAGATGACCTTTTGGGCGTCGGGCTCCGCTGATAAAACGACAACACTCGGCTCTGATCCAATTTTAACACTGTCTCCATCCTCACTCACTCCCTCCCTCCTCTCCTTCCTCTTCGTTCGACCCAGTGAAAATGATAGGCTTTCAGGAGAGCCTCCATTGTCCTGTAGATGAAGAGGGTTTGTCTGGAGGAGATGGCCCCTCTCCGTGTGTGTGTGTGTGTGTGTGTGTGTGTGTGTGTGTGTGTGTGTGTGTGTGTGTGTGTGTGTGTGTGTGTGTGTGTGTGTGTGTGTGTGTGTGTGTGTGTGTGTGTGTGTGTGTGTGTGTGTGTGTGTGTGTGTGTGTGTGTGTGTGTGTGTGTGTGTGTGTGTGTGTGTGTGTGTGTGTGTGTGTGTGTGTGTGTGTGTGTGTGTGTGTGTGTGTGTGTGCACGCTGAAGGAAGTGTGGGGGCACCGAGCATGGCCTGGCCTGGCCTCGTCCTTGTCCCGGTGTTGTTGTCCAATCACAGCGAGGATCAGAGGCCAGGAACCTGCGAACATTTAGAAATACAGCCGGGGCTACGGGGGCACAGAGAGAGGTGTAAGGGTATAATAAACACCAAGAGTAGATGTCACTCCAAATGGCTTTTCCTGGGTGGGTCAGTGTGTGCCAATAGTGACTGACGTGTGTGTGTGTGTGTGTGTGTGTGTGTGTGTGTGTGTGTGTGTGTGTGTGTGTGTGTGTGTGTGTGTGTGTGTGTGTGTGTGTGTGTGTGTGTGTGTGTGTGTGTGTGTGTGTGTGTGTGTGTGTGTGTGTGTGTGTGTGTGTGTGTGTGTGTGTGTGTGTGTGTCATCTCAGTAGAGGAGAAGAGAACAGAGCTGATCCTCTCCGTCTATCAGAAGCTCTATCAGTCTGTAATTGAATTCTCTCCCATTGTTGTTGTCTTTGTCTCTGGGGACAGGATGGTCAGTTTTTTTTCCATCAGGTGGTGCCGCACCATATCACCCTTCAAACCTTCCGGATACACTATTAAAAAAAGAAGCTTATTGCTATTTTATCCAACATGTTTCTCTGTGTTGGATTTGTGCAAAGTCAGGTGACCTAAAAATCTAACGCTTCATGATGACATATGATATCTGCCATGATGGTCTGTTGATGATTCGGGGCATTTGGCTGTCAGCTGTGTTTACTCGCATCATTCAAACAAGACACGCTGGCTAGGGGGCTACAACTACAACAAAATTAACATATTTTACAGTGATTTAATTGTAATACACGTTTCAAAATGATGCCAAAGCAACACCATACTGATACCGGATAGTAAAAACCATGAATTAATGCTTTGACAAGTCTGCAGACAGACGGCAGGCGAAAAACCTTTTTAAATGCGTGTTTTCCAAATGGAGATCGGATCGATCAGGCTAAACTAACGTTGTATATGCTCCGACCGTCCACACTCACAACATCGTCCTATATAGATATAAATAAAGCAGCGACTGTATTCACCATGACACAGACCGTCTGTGGTTTTTACTTGTTTAACTTTCGTCCAGTTTCTGAACAGATATGAGGAGCTGTGAGCTCTGAGGGCTAAAAGCTAACGGCTGAAGTTTTAGTTTTGTGGTTCAACGTCAGTGACGGCGCGCTGAGATCCTCACCCCTGATTGGCTACAATCACGCAAATTTGACTCGAGTTGAAGAAAATTGAACTGGAGCGTTCGTCGCGGCCCCCTTCAATCGAAGCCGCCGCGGCATCTGTGCATTGACTTTACATGTAATCGTGCAGCCCCCAAACATCGCATCACGTCCATTGTGAACGCAAGGCACGTTTATTTATATAGCACCTTTCAACACAAGGCAATTCAAAGTGCTTTACTCCTTTTTAAATCATGAATAAGTCGTTTTCTGCAGTTTAAACTTAATCCATCCTTCTCCATCCTCTCTCCTAGGCCAAACATGTTTTTGTTGTGTCTATTAGTTAAACATGTTAAGAGCTTAAAAAGACAAAAAGTTCAAAAAAGTTGTCCTTGGGACATGTTCATTGAAGGAACCCTGAACTAATATGCTCATTTTCAGGTTCACATTTGTATTTTGTGCCTCTACTGTGACATGTTTACATACTTTAATATTATAAAAGGTCTTTATTTTTCTCATACTACCTGTGTTGCACCTCTTTTCACCCTCTGTCTGAAACCAGAGCCCAGTCTGCTCTGATTGGTTAGCTGGCCGGCTCTGTTGTGATTGATCACCGCTTATAGATGTCCCGCCCCAGTGGTAGCAAATAGATGTGCGAGCGTAGTGATTTCACCATGTTGCGGAAGATGGCGTTTCAGGTGGGGGGGGGGGAGTGTGTGGGATAGAAACTTTGGGATGTTAGCCTTTGCAGAATATTTACATGCACAAACACCCAAGTATATAACACAGAAAAGGGAAAACCCTAAAAAACGCACAATAGGGCCCCGCCTAAAATATAAAAACGCATGACTGCTTTAAATCTCTTACTTATTGCTACATCTTTAGAACGTTACTTTGTTCAGTTGAATGGTTCTTTATGGAAATTGAAATGTGTGTGTGTTCATACAAAGTCTCAGCCAGCAGCTAATCATATGCATGTGATGTGTTGGCTCTTCCTCTGCTAACATGTGTGTGTGTGTGTGTGTGTGTGTGTGTGTGTGTGTGTGTGTGTGTGTGTGTGTGTGTGTGTGTGTGTGTGTGTGTGTGTGTGTGTGTGTGTGTGTGTGTGTGTGTGTGTGTGTGTGTGTGTGTGTGTGTGTGTGTGTGTGTGTGTGTGTGTGTGTGTGTGTGTGTGTGTGTGTGTGCAGCTGTCCCAGGTGTGCATTATTAATCAGTTATCAGGGCAGTTTATTTGCTGGGTGACAAGTTGCAATTTCCCCCCTGATTCAAGTCCTCTTTGTCAGGTGGGAATTACACTGAGAGCACATGACAAAACACTTCACCTCTGCTTCGTTCCCTCACTTCTCTCCCTCGACATTTTGCACAGCTCTCTTTTAAAGCCCCTCATCCCTCTCCCCGATGTCCCGTTTCCCACTCCATCGTTCATTTGCTCGACATCTCCCACATCTCTCTTTCTTCATTTTCTCTTCCTTTTATATTTATTTTACCTCCCATCAACAAAATCATCCTCAGCCCTTGGAGTAAAAAAAGGCGGACTGTATAATTAATCACACAGCTTGGTCTAATTAGAGATGAATACATGTTCCTCTTGTCACACACACACACACACACACACACACACACACACACACACACACACACACACACACACACACACACACACACACACACACACACACACACACACACACACACACACACACACACACACACACACACACACACACACACACACACACACACACACACACACACACACCTCAGCTTCTCAGGCCGTAATAGCAGTTGATGCTGTATTAACGGCAAATGGTGCAATCCCCAAAAGAATCCCTCCTGCCTTGATGAATCTGATGAATGTGGCAATAATTAGTGAGGACAGATGAGAGGTAAATTACCACTGACAATGCAAGGCTGTCCTGTCTGCCTCTAGACAGACAGAGAGAGGGAGAGAGGAGGAGGATCAGACAGTAAGGGACACACCAAGTAGTGGTGGTTTTATGCTAATTATTATTTTCATGCAAATTATGGTGCATTGATTTAGCTTAATGGAAACCTTAATGGATTTTCTCAACATCTAAAAAATGTGTTTTCAACGGATGCAAAGAGATTATGCAATAATAATAATCAAGGTGACACACTGACCTCATTATACCTGCATGCTATCTGTGTGTCTTATAATTAGGAAATGTATGGACTAGCAAACTATAGTTAACCCTCATTTTCTTATAGAACTTGGCAGTATTGGCTTGAACCAAACACACTTTTTTTCTCACTTTTTCTCGTCTCAAAAGTGTTCATAAATTCTCCTGATGGTTGGATGAAAACAGAGACTGACAGATTTTAAGAGTAACAACAGCAAAGCCTCAGGACTAATTACTGCTCTCTGCCAGCGGAGAAAGGAGGGATGAAGAGGGAGAAGAGTGAGTGTGAGAAAGAGATGGAGGGGGGGTAATGCTAATTGTTTTCGTCAGAGGCAGTGGGGAGCTATCAGGGTAATAAAGTTAATTAGCAGAACAAACAAGGAGAGAGAGAGAGGGATGGAGAGAGGAAGAAAGACAGAGCGATAATTTTGATGATGATAAACGGCAGCAGATCTGACACCCGAAAGAAAACAGTGAAATCAATTATTCCTATTGTATCCCTCATGTGGGGAAAAAACACAAGAGCCACTGTAGGGCTCAACTGAATGAAACCAAAACTCCTCCTACTCTCTTACAAGACCCCACATACCCACAATACTCTGTTTGTGTGTCTACATGTGCTTTTCCTTATCATATTTGTTTTTTATCACACATTTACAATTCTCAGAATCAAAGCGATAAATACACAGATGTAATGTAGACAGTTCCTTTGGTTGCATGTTGGGATGTAAACCTCATATTCTGTTACTTTTGATACATTTGATTTGGATTTTGGCTGTCAAAATGATCAGATCGTTGCCTTTCCATTCACTTTCCGTTCTGAGACTTGCAGATTGAATTGAAAAAGGAATATTGCATGTTTGTATGCGGAGGGGGACGTCACTTTAAATCAATTAAAGTCTTGACCTCATGATGGCGCTGGAGGAGAAGTCAGGCGGTCATCAAATAAATTATGATTCCTCCTCAGGGCACTTTATTTACCAAATCATTGGCGATGATATGCCACCAACCAGCCGTTAATGTTCCTTCTTCAGCCATTGTAAATTGAAAAAACAAATGAGCTAAGAAAAAATCGCATTTCATATAAAAATCCAAACATAAACAAAAACGGTTTAAATAAATCTCAGAACTCAAATTCTTTTTTTTAAGTTATGTGCTAGCTAATTGACTTTAGTTAGCAGACTGGCCCTTGGATCCCGCCTCTGATCTGTTCTCATCTAGCACTTATAAAGGAAGAATCATTTATTTTTCTATTAATTAAAATGATGGACATGTGACCTAACCCTAATCTTAACCCTTATTTTCACTGAAGAAACAATTACGTACAACATATTGAAGGTATTATTAGTAGTAAAGGAACACAAGCACCCCAACAAACACAATCATACACTCGCCTCATAATGCTGAATAATGTTCAACCATTAAACCAATCAAATCCGTGCAATATTGAATCGTGTGGATTTCAATATCTCTCGCCATGGCAACCAAACAGTATCTGACAGGCCCTCACCACAGTGACAAGCCAGGTAATGGAACCTGTGTCCCTGATATCACATGCACGAAAAAAACCACTTCATTATTTCTGTGTGTGTGTGTTTAAAAAGAAACAGCGTTCTGGAGTGCTAGCATGCTTTTTCTGTCATGTCTCATTTCCAAGAAGCTGTAATTCTGTAATTGTACAAGGCATGATGATATTGTGTGTGTGTGTTTGTGTGTGTGTGTGTGTGTGTGTGTGTGTGTGTGTGTGTGTGTGTGTGTGTGTGTGTGTGTGTGTGTGTGTGTGTGTGTGTGTGTGTGTGTGTGTGTGTGTGTGTGTGTGTGTGTGTGTGTGTGTGTGTGTGTGTGTGTGTGTGTGTGTGTGTGTGTGTGTGTGTGTGTGTGTGTGTGTGTGTGTGTGTGTGTGTGTGTGTGTGTGTGTGTGTGTGTGTGTGTGTTTAGTACAAGCTGTGAATGATTCCCTTTCGTTCTACCTTGAACATGTGGCAATGAAATACCAAGTCAATGTTGAACAAAGACAAAAGCTTACCACCTGACGCTTCTATTTATTTTATTCTTCAGAATTTTCCTTTAAGGCTGCTGCTCATCCAAAACAATTTCCAATAAATAGTTGATATGTTGTTTATCTGTTTTCTTGTTACACATTGTGATTCATTCATGCTATTCAAAGTGAACATTTAAGCATTACCTTCCACATTCTACAATAGGGTGATTGGATTATTGTCCTTAATGCCCACTCACGTCAAGTGCTATAATCCATGTTTAGGGAATATTCAAATGTTTTTACTTCAATTGTTATTACATAGTATGTGCTACCATCATACCAAGGTGTGCTTTAAATGTGTCTAAAATGGCAAGAAACATGAGTGATTAGACAGAAAACAACTTCCCAAATTGTCTAAACCAACCATTTATTTTGAGGTAAAACCAAAGGTGAGGTAAACCATGAGTGCACACCATTCCATGGCAAGTTGGGTAGGACCAAGTTGAACCAGGTAGTCTGTGGTGTTTGAGCTTGTTGGTTTATTCTACCAACGAAGATGGATTTTATATCATCTTTTGTCCTTTTTATTATTAACAGACAACTTAATTGTCTTGTCCAAGTGGTGCATGCTTCATGTATGTCTTCATTTACCTCCTAAATATTTTTATATAGCACTTTATAACATTTTGTAGTTATAAATGTTTTTTTTTTTGTTGCCCTCACAGAGAGACTTATATACACAGATATAAATTGTATAGACAATAATACAAAAAGAAAAAGAAAAGACAAAGAAAAAACGTTTTTATATAGATGTTTTCACCTCATCCAAGCAGCATTTTAATTTCACAGTTTTTCAAGATTTATTTAGATTTTATTTTTTTTGTGGTGGAGGAAACCACACCATATTGTTTACATGCACTTTTAAAGTAGACAACTTCCATTCTTCTGTAGAATAAAGCTTCAAAGAAACTAAAGGGCATACAGCAGTCTAATATTATAAATGCTTAAGAAAAATAAAGAAATAAGAAGGTTTTCAAGGAAGAGCGCCTCCTTTTAGAATGGAAAGTAAGTTAAAACTCTTGGTACGATGTTTGATTGACAAGTGAGAGTGCAGAAACATGGCAACAATGAAAGCTCACCATCACTTTGGCGTTTTCACAATAAGGCCGACATGGTGACCACAGCGCGTTCCTAAAATACAATTTCTTATCTGGGCTGTTTCCTTTTTGGGAAAACAGTCACAAATAAAAGGCTTTCCTTCTTACTAGTGTGTTTCAGGGAAATGTATGTATAATATATATATTGTTAGTTTGGGTTTGTTTGGTTTGGGTTGCCAGGATGTCTGGTCTGGGTGTGTTTGATTTGGTTGTTAGGCAGTGCCTTTGGACTGATGTGCTGTTAGAGACCGTCACCTGGGACATGTGATAGCTTATCAAAGTCTGAGCAGCCCTTCTGGCATACACACACACACATACGCCACACACACACACACACACACACACACACACACACACACACACACACACACACACACACACACACACACACACACACACACACACACACACACACACACACACACACACACACACACACACATATATACCTTTTTTCCTACTACTAGAAGAGTGCGAGTTTTGTGTGGGCTAGTGTGTAACTCTAGTCGTCAAGGGAACCCTGGTTGGAAGGACAGTTTGACGCCTCGCTTGGCATCATGGGAGACGGCTGTCACCTGACGATGCTGCCGCTACGGAGATAACCTTCAGGGTGACAGCCGAGACAAAGAAACACACACACACACACACACACACACACACATACAGACACTCAGAAGAATGTATACAGGCAAACACACACACACACACACACACACAGACACACAGCCACATACATGCATGACCGCTCAAACACACTCCACATACTTCACCCGCTGAGCTAAACAAAGTGAGATTGATCTTAATTAGTGCTAATCAATAATTTGATAGATAGTTGTTGATTGAAAGTAATTGTCCGACCCACAACAAAGAGGTCAGAACTCCCTGGATGCTTTGCAATCGTCTGATAAGCAAACAACCTGTCACATTTCCATCAATGGAAACACTGTATCTAATGATAATCTCATTGGGAAGCCCATCAGTTTATTATGTGAACGCATCCTATTTTCCCTGCACGCTGGCGGCAACTAAAACGTACGCGGCAGGTTGTGTGGTGTCAGCATGTCTTTGCCTGGCTCTAGGCACCTATACTGTCCAGTGTTAGTATTTCAATACCAGTACCACATGTTGTTGAATCAGTCAGATGTAAAGGCGTTTCTAGGAGCAGTGGTGGTATTTGCAACCCTCCACCTGCAAGGATATATGTAATGAACATACTATTTACCAATACATCCCATTGTAGAGAGCGCAGTTTCATCACAGCAGTTTGACTTATTTTCAGCGTGGGAGTTTCATTCATCAAGTTCACAGCCTATTAATTAGTATGTAATTACAGTATAGCTTTACTATAAGTCTGCTATGTATCTTGCACTTCCCTCTAAAACCTTGTTATTTACACGCTGATTCTAGAAGATCATCATATCAAGTACCCCCTCTTCACAAAACTAAAGTGCACTGATTATCTCTAACACTGAGCCATATACCTGCCCACATTAGGGTTATGGGTGCATGGCTGGCACATGGTACTGGCCTTTAAACACCCCTGTCACTTTGAAATGATGTTTACAAACTGCTAAGGCACTTTATTTCTTGAGCTCAGGTCAATTTTGACTTTCCTTAGGAAGATAATCTTTCTCCGAACTTAAACAAGCTCTGTTAGCTGCTCTTGTTTTCTCATGATGGTCTGCCTCACAAAGGGGCTGTGTTTCTTCATCGAATGCAGATTTGGGTTCTGCCCGCTCTCTATAACCATGTCATGTTGACAGGTTATCATTTGAATGCTTTTGTTCTACACTTGGATAATTTCACCTTTTCTACATTTTCTGACAGAGCCGATCAATACAGAAGGAGCGCTCTAACTTGTAGCTTTTCTTTCTAAAGTACCGTTACCATGAGGAGTTGTCAGAATGAGCGAGAGACTTGGACTGTTTCACGTAAACTAAAAGCTGATTCTCCTCAATCCCTATAGCCTCCGTTTGAACCTGGATTTATTGCATGTTTACACATAAATCCAATATCAAATCCGATCAGCACCGATTCACCCCGGTCAGTAAAAAGATATTGGCTTTTTGACTGTCTGGACGTCAGCAGGTTAGCATCTGTAGGCGTTGATAAAACCTTTTCAACTGATGTTAAAGTTTTACAAGGTGCTAATGTCAGTGATTTATGCGGCGTTAATCTTAACAGCAAAGGTAGTTTGAATTTTAAATGTGTTATTCTTTAGCAAACGCTCACTCACACACACGGTGAGAATACAGGCCTGAGGGCTAACGGTAGCCCTTGCAGGGGTTTAGGAAGCCCCGTCAGTTTCCTGCGGTGCTGCACTGTCATGTAGATGAGACCCAACGATCATCTCCTCCATTCACCCTTTGTTTTAAGTTCCCGCCCTGTGTGTGTGTGTGTGTGTGTGTGTGTGTGTGTGTGTGTGTGTGTGTGTGTGTGTGTGTGTGTGTGTGTGTGTGTGTGTGTGTGTGTGTGTGTGTGTGTGTGTGTGTGTGTGTGTGTGTGTGTGTGTGTGTGTGTGTGTGTGTGTGTGTGTGTGTGTGTGTGTGTGTGTGTGTGAGTGAGAGAGGAGATTTGGTGAGTGTGTGTGCGCCGCATGTGTGTGTGTGTGTGTGTGTGTGTGTAAGTAAGTACGTAATTCAGTAAGTAGGTAAGTATCCCTCCCAGCATTTCCTGTCTTATGGGGCTCAGGCGGTGTTAGCCCGGGTTAGCTGCGGCTTTAGCACCTGCTGTCACTGCTGCAGTCCCACTCACTTGTCCAGTAACAACGACTTTAGCTTGGAGACCAGGATTACTGCTAGTAATGTGTGTTAAGAGCATTAGCTTGGGCCTGGATGGGTAATAGATTGTTAGAAAGTATCAAACAATAACCAGGAACTTCCGTTAATTGAATGAAGTTGGTAGCGCCAAATAAAAAGCCAGAAACATTTGCTAAATAAATTGAGGAAAGTTTGAATGTTCAGTCCGAGCGAGAAACAGCTGAGGAAAGTGGACTTTGTGAGCTCATCCAAAGTCTAATCTAGAAAATGGAAGTAATTAACAGACTTGGCAGAGATTTTAATGATTTTTTTTCTCTCTTTAACACATTGTTCATTTTCATCTCATTAATGCGATGAAAATGAGATTTGTTTCTACTGTAAGCACTCACTGAACCCAGAGCTTAATAGGAAGTTGTACACTTCAGATATAATACGATATGTAATATTCTTTCACTGTTGAATTGAAAGGATCCCACTCATATGTACAACCAATGGAACTGGCATTTGGCTTTGCATGACCACATATGAAGCCTATTGGTTGTGCTATCTGTGGCATTGAAAAGAGGAATCTGTCATCTTTACACTCCTGTAAACTTCTGTGTGTGTGTGTGTTTGTTTGAGTTCATCACCTTGATTTTACAACACTGAATTCAACCCTGACCCAAAATTCAATAGAAAACATATTTCATTGGTACCAAATCTGACCACCAATCAGATTGGAGCATTTCATTTAAAAAAAGATGCACTCCAGGTTGGATGTTATTAGCAAAAGGTCGCAAGTAAGCATCTCAGAATGTTGAGACTGGGTTAATACATTTATTTTTCTAACATATTTCACATTCTAATTCAAATTAGGCGAGGTAGGAGAATGCTTTGTTTGGTGTTACGACCTGAAAGTGTTAATTTAGCAGATTAATTATCACTCTATATCGAGCCGGAGTATTTACATACAAATGTCCATACTGTATATATCTAGATTATTTGATTTATAACCTTGTCCTTTTTTAATCTAAGGAAGATGTGTTTTGTTTGCAATGTTAAAGAGTGCATATCCTCCTCTTTTGGCTCTGGAACTATATGTGCTCTGTCATTTCTGGTATGAGGACTAATCCATTTTAGCAAATAACTTATTTAATTTGAAGATGAAATATTATTGAAAGTTTAAATCCTCCTTCAATGCTGCCAGGTGTTTAGAATTTGTTATGATACATTGATGACTGAATAAATACTTTGCTTAGTTTGGCAACGGGCCAACACATTATTTTAGGAAATAAAGTGATATAATACAATTGACCTTTCGCAAAGCCACGCCCCTAAATGCCCGTTGTCCAATCATATTCGATCACGTGCGCGGCTCCCTGTGGAAGTCCGACATTGCGAAAATGGTGAAGCGTTGTGCTTATGGTCTTTGCAAATCGGATAGCAGATATCCCATAAGCTTAGAGGGAGGGGGGATGCCGCCAGTGGATAAAGAAATGCGGCAGGCCCCATGCCCAGCTGAATATGGCGAATATCAACAAACACAAATACGTTTGCTCCAAGGTAAATACGTGCTAACGTAGCTAGCTAGCTAGCAAAGATTACATTCACAAATTAACTAACTAATTTAATTAACTCATTTCACTAACTAATGTTAGCTAAAGTCACACGACTACAGCTGTAAGCTGTGTGCTTATAGGTCGTTTTGACCATGTATATAACTTGATGCATAATAATGTCTGAACAGCTGAGCTCCGTTATTAGTCTACCTGTGGTCAAAGTACAAACAAGAAAGCCAACAGGCAATCATTCATTTATATTTTGCTTTAATCTTTGTAGCATTTTGTTAATGGAAAGCCTACTGCCGACTTCCCTAATCCTGCTGCACAACTGGGCACCCCGACCCCCACAAAGGAACAACAAGGTGGATGCAGAAAGCCACCAAGGAAACGGTAGTTAACTTTAGACAAACTACAACATTTAATGCCTCTTGTGATTGTCTTGTTTTATTCCAAAATAATAATAATAATTCCGTCGAATTTGACATACAGCTCATGTGGTTTTTCACTCTTGCACTGCGACCTGTATGCAAGTGCCTCTATTAATGTTGTGCCTCCCTCTTTTCTAATGTTTATACTGTGGATATAACCCTCCATAGCGTATTGTAGCCCCTTTTGTCGGGACCTGGAGGATATTGCTGCGTTATTGCTCCAAAATGAGTCTGTTAAGGTGACTCCGACGTTACGGAGACCCTCCATTATGGCTTTGTTTAACGCATCTGGCTCTCAGCTTGTCGGACTAGCAACAGTAACCAAGGGGGGGCGTGGCTTTGCGAAAGGTCAATTGTGTAAAGGGATAACATTTCCTTCCTGTTTCAATACAATGGCGTATTTTTGTCAATTTCCTTGAAATTATCACACCCAGGATTCAGAATGCAAACCCTGGCCTTTCAAAGTCCTGATCTTTGTAGCCCCCGCCCCACACCACCCCCACTACCTTCCTCTAAATTTGGTTTGATAAGAAAAGGTAGCACTTCCCTTAATGGACAAGCTTTGCAACGAAACATGCACAGGCAGTGATTCAAGTTCTAATTCATAACACTCCGTTCGATGTCTCACTATGGGATGCGCCTCAACGTGTATGCAAACAGAAGCATCAATCTCATTACGCCAATCCTGATTAGCTGGTGATCTTGACCCACCCTTTAAGTAGCTTGCGCTACGTCGCAGCGTCATTCAAACACCTCTTCTCGCTTCAGAGCACATCTCGATATCAGTTGCCGGGCTAGCTTAACGGTCCACAGACTGAACCCAAGCTAACATTCGGTCGACAGGGCGCTTGCTGGTTACTTTTTTGCTTTGTAGAAGAATTGAACAAATATTAAAACACCAGTTAATATTGTAATCCGCCCCGCCGTTTTTTCTTTCGAAATAACGGTAAGGTTTAATTTTTTTCTTCAAACAGTAACATATCTGTTGCTAGTTTATCCCTCCGCGCCAACGCCACGGCGAGCAAGGACGGACTCTTCTCTCCCTCACACCAGAGGAGACGGAGATAAGAAAGATATTAACACACCAGTTAATATTTTTTAAAGAAAAATCTACCCCGTCTTTTTTTCCTTTCGGAATAACGATAAGGTTGGATTTTTTTCGGTAACATACCTGTTACTAGCTTGTCCCTCCGTGCCGACACCCCGGCAAAGGAGGATGGACCCTTCTCTCCCTCACACCAGAGGAGTCGAAGGCTCGGAGGCTTGGCTCGGAGGCTGCGGGTTTAAGATCTCGGGCACGGACTCACACCAGGTCTGCTCGTCCTGCCTTGGGCTGGAACACGCCCAGGAAGCTATCGATACCCCCGATTCGTGCGGGCATTGTGCCCGCTTCACCATCAAGAGCCTCCGCCGACGGCTAGCGCGCCAAGCTAGCCTGTCGGGACAGGACCCCTTCATGTCCGTTGATTCGCCGGCCGGCAATCGGGACATGGTGGCGACCACCACGGAGATTGAGCCCCGCGCTGTGTCAGGCTGGGGCTCAACAACGGCGGTAGCCGCGGAATCGGAGCCCCGCGCCATGTCAGGCTGGGGCCCGGTGGCGGAAAGTGCCGCGAGAGCGGAGCCCCACGCTGTGTCAAGCTGGGGCTCCCAACTGGACCTCACCGTGTTTCCACCCGCGGCGGATGTCCTAGAGCTGGATTATATGGAGGAGGATGAAGTCCAGGCTGGACATCCCCTGGCCTGAAGTGGCCAAGGAGACCTCCAGATCTCGCTATGAGGGGAAGAACTTGCCCCAAGCAGCGAGGATGAAGAGGCAGCTTCTCCCAGTCTTTCCAGAGATGCTGGACGAGGTGTCGGTCTCGTGGAGAGACCGCCCCTTCAGCAACAAGGCCCCAATCCAGGGTGCCTCCTCTTTGGACTGTGACGGCATGGAGAAGCTCGGCCTGCTCCGCATGCCGCCCATGGAGCCGCTGGTGGCAGCCCACCTCCAACCACGGCTGGCTTCGGCACCGAGCAGGAACCCCACGCTACCGGCAAAGGCAGACCGCTTCCAGTCAGCAATGACCGAACAAGCCTATAAAGCCGCAGCTTTGTCCGCCAGGGCACTCAACGTCTCCTCGCTGCTGACCGTCTACCAGGCGGAGAACTGCGAGGACATGACGAACAAACCTGAGCCTGCCGTGTGGGACGAAATCGCAGCGATCACGGACATTTGCCTCCGTGTGCAGCGCTGTGCAGTCCAAGCCACGGGCAAAGCACTGGGGATAATGGTAGTACAGGAGAGAGCCAGGTGGCTTAACCTGACGAACCTTCCAGACCGGGAAAAAGAGGACGTCTTGGACATGCCTATTGTTCCCGAGGGCACATTTGGCTCCGCTCTAGCTTCGATGCAGCAGCGGTGTGAATCCAAAAAGAAGGAGGATGAGGCTCTCCAGCTTTGTCTTCCCCGAAGGGTCCAGCCGCCGCCTTCAACGGCCCCGCGGCAGTCCTTCGCTCAGGCTGCCTCACGTCCTGCCCGTTTCAAGATCCCGAAACAGCAGAGGCCACAGCCCGCCCCGGGTCTCCAGCCCAGACACGAGGCGAGGACGAGCTGGCCAAGAAAGCCTCCGGTTCCGGCAGCAGCCGCTCAGGCACAGCCGGTCCAGACTTTCAGCCACCAGACGAGGAAGAAGAAAATGGCGGCCTGACAGCCTCCTCTCCTCTCCTCGATAAAAGAGCTGGAAGTTCCCTGTTCTCCAGCTCCAGAACACGTTCCAGTGTTAGATGCTCATGTGTTTCCGGGGTGCAACCATGCCCCCATCTTCCCGCCGCCTCGAGTGATGTCAGAACGTCATCCTCAAGTTCGCGCCATGAGGGAAATGGACTTAACATCAAAGACAGCAAGCTCTGCTGCCTGTTTAAGTCACACAAACACATGTCATCACTATTGTTGTTTAATAAATCATTTCCCACTGTCATTTCCAGGCTTAAAGCCAAGGGCACAGTCAATAAAAATGAAAAGAAAAAGAATAAAAAGAATAAACAGTCTAACGTCTACCCCCCTTCTAAGAGTGGCTGCTGCCTCTCTCAGAGGGCGGACGATGGAAGGGGCTGTGAAGGCATCGCCGCCACGCGCATGCGCAGTGTCGACCGGGGTTGTCAACCTGGGGTACCACCGTGTTCAGACACTAGAGGGCCCCATAACACAACAAATAAAGACGCAGAGGGCAGACGACAGGGATGTGACATCTCCACTCGCTTTGAGAAGCGAAAAGTGGAGGATGCTCACAGATTCTGCTTGGGTTTTCAAGACAATAGCACAGGGTTACAGACTCCAATTCGCTGTCACCCCCCCTCACTTTTCGGGCATTCTGCATTCGCAAGCCCGGGGAGAGTCAGCCCGTATTCTGGAACAAGAGATTCTCTCGCTACTAGAAAAGAAGGCTATAGGCTATACCCTCCGAACAGAGTCAGAGCGGCTTTTATTCCAAGTATTTCCTCGTTCCCAAACGAGGAGGGAACGGAATTCGGCCTATACTAGATCTGAGGGCTCTGAACAAATATCTCAAAAGATACAAATTCAGAATGCTCACTCACACGTCTCTGTTAAGTCTCGTGCGCCAAAATGATTGGTTCACATCAGTCGACCTGAAAGAAGCGTATTTCCACATCCCAGTATATTATCCAAACAGGAAATGTCTGTTACGTGTACATAGTACTTCCCTTCGGTCTGTCTCTCAGCCCACGAGGAAGCCGCGATAGCCCCGTTAAGACAACAGGGTATTCGCCTGGCAACTTATCTGGACGATTGGCTCCTTCTCGCACAGTCGGAGCAAGAGACTATTACGCAGACGAATGTCCTCGTAAAACACCTGCTCGACCTGGGTTTCGTAATAAACACAGAAAAGAGCATGTTGTCCCCAGCCCAGACTGTACTCTTCCTGGGCCTACGCCTGAATTCGGTGCCCTTTACAGCCCGCCTGTCAGCAGAGAGAGTGAAAGCCTTCAGGGCTTGCCTCGCTCAATTCCAGCCACGCAAATATGTTCTTACTGGGGCTCATGGCGTCAGCCATCCTGGTGGTACGACTGGGACGCTTACACATGAGGGAGTTTCAGCGCTGGGTAGCTGCCCTCAGACTGGACCCCGTGCGTCATGGCGCGCGGAGAGTGATGGTCACTATGAAATGCGTAATGGCACTGCGCCACTGGCTGCACCCGACTTTTCTAGTACGGGGCGTGCCTATGGGTGCTGTCCTATCGCGGAAGGTGGTCACCACAGACGCATGTCTGACGGGCTGGGCGGGTATATACGAAGGTCGACCTGTGAGGGGTCTCTGAAGCAGAGACCTCCAACGGTCACACATAAATTATCTGGAGCTTTTAGCGGTGTTCCTCACCCTGAAAAGCTTTCTGCCTTTTCTCAGAGGACATCATGTCCTCGTGAGGACAGACATCACGACCACAATATCGTATATAAACCGCCAAGGGGGTTTGCGTTCTCTCCAGTTACACATGCTGGCACGCAAACTGATCTTATGGAGCTGCGGACGTCTCCTCTCTCTGAGAGCGACGCACGTACCAGGAGTGATGAACCTCGGGGCAGATCTGCTGTCCAGAGGTGCACCACTATATGCAGACTGGACTCTACATCCAATAATTGTGAGTCGGCTGTGGGTGCGTTACGGCCGGGCCGCGGTGGATCTGTTTGCATCAAAAGAAAATGCTCAATGTCAGCTGTTCTTTTCAATGCGCGATTTAAACGCACCGTTAGGCGTGGACGCGCTCGCGCACGTTTGGCCTCCGGTCCTTCTGTACGCGTTCCCACCCCACTGATCCTAATAGCTCCACACTGGCCTGCAATGTACTGGCTGGCGGAGATATATCAGCTACTGTGCGGGCAGCCGTGGACATACTGTCTCAGGCGGGGGGGAAGATTTTTTTAACCCACACCCAGAGCGCTTGGCACTATGGGCCTGGCCCGTGAGTGGTATAACCTGAATACAGTGGAACTCCCTCAGAAGGTGATAAACACTATTCAGAGTGCAAGAGCTTCCTCCACCAGGTCCCTCTATGACTGTAAGTGGAGTGTGTTTGAGGAGTGGTGCCTTCAAAAGGGACACATCTCTTTTCAATGTCCTGTCGGGGTGATTCTATCATTTCTACAGGACCTGATTGATAAACACAGAGCTTTCTCTACGATCAAAGTGTACCTAGCTGCTATTGCTGCATTCCATGTGGGCTTTGAGGGAAAGACGGCTAGCCACCATCCCTTGGTCTGCCGTTTTATGAAAGGGGCTCGCAGGCTCCTCCCTGTTTCCAGGTCACTGGTGCCAGGTCACTGGTGCCCCTTGAGACGTGTTGAGACAGTGTTCTACCTGTTAAGTTCTGGTTGTTTTGGTGATTTTCGAGATAAGCATGTCAAGCAATACGGGAGTTTCAATATCCCATAGTGAGACATCGAACGGAGTGTTATGAATGAGAACTATAGGTTACTTACGTAACCCCAGTTCTCAGAGTAACATGAAGTGAGATGTCTCACCCGACGGCCCTTATTGCTAAGGCGAAGCGAGAAGAGGTGCTTATTTTGAATGACGCTGTGACGTAGCGCAAGCTACTTAAAGGGTGGGTGGATTCCCTGACGTAGACGTCAAAATCACCAGCCAATCAGGATTGGCGTAATGAGATTGATGCTTCTGTTTGCATATGCGTTGAGGCGCATCCCATAGTGAGACATCTCACTTCATGTTACTCTGAGAACTGGGGTTACGTAAGTAACCTATAGTTTCTTAAAAAAACACCAGCATCTGTTTGACATTCACAAAAGCTTGTAAAATGGTTTGATAATCTTAATGAGGAAGATGGAAACGTCAACACTCCTGTATTGTATCCCTGGAGTCATGTTGATATATGATATTTGGAAATACTTAAAAAACACCCTGTACACTGAATGATATGCATTTATGTGCTGAATCATCATATCACGCCTACACTGATTAGCATTCATCCTCTTCTGGTGGGAAATATTATGATCACTGGTCTTCTAGAGACCACTGGGTTGACTGGCACACACACACACACACACACACACACACACACACACACACACACACACACACACACACACACACACACACACACCTCTCTCAGTGGGTGCCAGCAGCAGACCAGGTAATGATGGCTATTTCAGTTTCTCTACTCCTGATGTTCACATTGACTGGCAACCTCACACTGAGACAGATAATCTGCTCTCCTCTCTGCCTCGTAGGGAAAGAGGAAGATAGGAAGTGGGCAGAGTACTCTCCTGTTGTGTATCAGCGGTGTGCCACTCACGCTCACCCCTAGGATCCTCACATGAGGATGAGCAAGTACACACACACATTTACACAAACACACCTGCACAGAGAAAGAGTTGTATGTTGAGGAAAATAGCAGGAGAGACGATGAGGGAGAGGAGCAAACATGAGTGGGAGAAAACAGAGCAACAAATAGATATTCATGAAGGTAAAGAAAGAAAAAAGGGCAACAGTTAAGCACAACATAAATAATATAACATTACAAAAGAGAGAGAAGATCAATAAGCCAGTTAATAAAAACATATACGAACAATTACGAAGTCCTTGCCTCATCAAAAGATCAGACTCTAATTAAGAAAGGTTGTCATAGAAACTTTATGAGCAAATAAAACATAATTGAAGATGAAAGTGATAGTTTGATATATAAAGCCACACATATTTTACTTGGTGTGTATGTGAAAGCCTTCCCTGACTGAAAAAAGAGCTGTATAATTTATAGAAATATTTTCTTAATTTCCAAAAGGCAACCAAAGTATGCTTGCCGTTCAATTACAGCAGCGTCTTCTGAACATATTATTTTCAGTATATAAAGAGGCAGAGAGAGGTGGGTGCCCATGCTTGCTCCTGAACTGCAAAGTGTCTCCGTGTGTAAAAGACACAAGACTAATCACTCTCATTGTGGCCTATTTCCATGGTAACTCTGCAACGAGCGGTAATTTAGCCTCGCTAGCTAACGACACAGAGCGAGTCATTATCTTAGCGCCAGGCTAGGGCCTCCTATTTAAAGATTCACACCATGAATGAACAATTAGAGAACAGATTGCTGGCCTAAGTGGAGGAGAGGCAGGAAAAGACCGAGGGGGCAAGGGGACGAGGCCAGTGTGTGGTGACCCCTGTGTCCACCATTTTAGGGATGCCCAGGGTATTGCTTTAAATCAGTGTTGTTAATGGAAACATTTAATAGGACGATTAATTGTTCTTAATAAGGATTTTGTAGAGTGGATATATTGTAAGAGACATAGCCCATAGTGCAAAATTAAGACTTAGAATTTGAGCATGCACATATTTCAGTGACCAATACAGGTTAGTAGCATGATTTCATTTCATTTTTATTTGTCCCGCTCATGGTTCGCAAAACCAAATGTACAATAATTGCCAACAAAATATGTCTCTACAAACACACCATTGAGCGAAAAGAGAACAATCTTATATGACCTGCCCCTTTCCTAAAAATAAATAAATAAATATAAATAAATGCTCTGCCCTTCATAATAAAAAAAATTCACAGCCAAACATAACAGTATTTTAGGATACTAAGAGAAACACAAAAAATACTATATAATATTATTTTATCGAAGGACGACTATCACTACCCCACATTTCAGCCTTTACTTTAAAACCAGGATATATATATATATATATATATATATATATATATATATATATATATATATATATTGTCCATCCCCATTACAATTGATTTATGTTGCCATTAAGTTTGGAGGATTTGTTGCATTAATTAAATTTGCAAGGAATAGAAGGAACAGTGATCTGCTCTGAAGCATAACTTATTCTCACTAAATGCTCTCTCACACCCCTCACATAATATGTCCTGTTCCCCCTGATCCCTGTTATCCTTCAGTGTGTCCCCCGAGACAAACACCCACATCGACACACTCGCATAGCCATCCCAAAACACAGGGCAACCCTCCCCAAGGTCAGTCTCTATCTGTCTGTCTGTCTGTCTGTCTGTCTGTCTCTCTCTCTCTCTCTCTCTCTCTCTCTCTCTCTCAGGCCTTTTGTGTGTCTCCTTCTAAAGAAGCTGTCAAGCTCTACTGTTTAAGGGCTCACAGGAGGGACAAAAAGCATACTTTGTTTTGTTTTGTTTGCCTGCCGTGGTGCTCGGCTGAGAGAGTGAGTGAAGGAGAGAGAGAGAGGGGGGAGTGGGGGGTAACATGTAATTTACTGTTTGCCCCACTCTACTGTACATTGCTTTAGTCATGCTAATGCAGCTCTTTGTAGGGCTGAGGAGATAGCCATCAATCAGCTGTCAATTGGTCAATTGAAAAGAAAAAGAGAGAGGGAGAGAGAGAAGGCATGTTCCCTCCCTCTATGTCCTCTTCTTCTTCTTCTTCTCCTTTGCTACCTTGCGGACTTGTGGGTCCTATGAAAACCTGGCAGCTGGATCCGGATCTGGAGTCCAGGTGGAGGGCAAAGCAAAGTGTGAATGCATGAAAATATGTCTGTTTCAATCTGTTTGTATGTCTTAATAGTAAGCTGTCTTTGCGTCAAATAGCCCCTAGTCTTGGTTATATTGTTGTTGTTGTTGTTGTTGGTGTTGTTGTTGTCAAAATGGATCTAAAAAGAAATATGTAATTGTAACGTGACACTTCTGGAAACTTGCGGTGCCACAGCAGAGGACAAACCCTTTATTACGCTAGCTAATGTTAGCGCTAAAATAAGCTAACAGGCCCATTAGTGCCAGTTCATTTAGCTCGTTAGCCGAAGCCTCGGGGCTGATGACATTCATTACATATGATTAGTGCACAATTAACATGTCTCACTCAGACGTCGCTCCCAATGTTACACGACACTTTTAATCATGTTTTATGAAATGTTTCCGCCAGCATGACATGATTTATGAGTTTTACATGACAGGGCGTTCATTACATTAACCAGCTGTAATCATAAATGCTGCTGCAGACTGATTCCAGGTCCAAAAGTCTCAATCCGTATCTATTTTCCCCACTGAAACTTGTGATGTAGTTTATTTAGTAATTAAATTGTTTTCCTCACATCAATTCTCCTCGGTTTTTTCCATGCTTCCTTTGCTATTATTTTATTGGAATGCAATTTACATTCTGCAGCAATGTGCAGTGTGTCAAGGTAACATTTCTAAAGCTGAGTCAGTGCTCACTTTTAGAAAATTACTACATTAGTACATTTCTGTCTGAAAGACCCAGATATGCACAGTCAGGATAAGGTTGTTTTTTTGGGAAAAAAATTTAATATGAATGTGTGAGATTTTGACATTAACTCTGGCAGCCAAATGAAGAAGTGCAAAATAATAAAATAGTAATTTAGTTCAGGAATTCAAAAAATAAATAAAAGTAAATACATAATTTTTTTTAGGTTTGCCAAATGTGCATATACGATAGGTCCGTGTGTTCTTAAAAGTCATAATGGACGAGCTCATTAATACTGACTTTTACTTTTGAAGTTAGCAATGATGCACCAAACATTTACTTTATGGTTAATCTGGTAATAACCTTAGGCTAACCCTGCATTTAGTTAAGGGCTGGGGTATTTTGCTGACATTCAAATATAAATACATTCATATTACAGAGCTTTTAAAGTCCAGATTGGTAATATTTTCTTTGTTTTATGCACACTGTAGACTAGGAAATTAATCATCACATGTATGCAGATCACATTCAAAATAAATAAGTTCAACACAACAAAAGATCGCTGTTGTACCACATAACACAAAAGACACCCATTAACTCAACTTTAATAACTTTTAAGATTATGATAATTATGAAATTATGACATAACAGGTAGGCCTATGTCGGCAGCATTTATATTAACAGCAAACCTCAAATAAAGTGGATTTGATTTTCAATAAAGAAGACTGCTGCATTTATTTTTAACATTTCATAGATGGTGAATTTCCATCTTATTTGTTTTTAAGTTTTTGCAACAACGCTAAAAAAAACCTGAAAATATTCGTTATACTCCAAAATCTAAGAACACGTGCCAAGACAATCCTACACACACACAGAGGTACAAACAGTACTATTCTCTTTTTTTCTCCCTATCACACTCACCCCCCCACTGATCAACACACAGACATAGAGAGAGAGAGAGGGAGCGGTATTGATTTTGCTGTCTCCAGGCTGTTGAAAGTGTGTGTACTTGTGGCGTGTGTGTATAAAAAGGATTAAGGCCCACGCTCAGCTGAGATACCATCAGCCATCAACCCTGCTAGTCCGCTTCGGGCTTTCGCGGCTGCCGCATTGTCTATTCTGCTCCGCTATGTGAAAAATGTTGAATATCAACAATGGCTTTCAGTGGTGTATTGTTGAGTTTTTGTATGAACTAATCTTGCCTCAGTGAAAGAGACCTAGGGCTTGGACAAAACGTCTAGAGCCACAGCATTCCTAGCTGGCTCTCCCCTTGAACGCTGAGCAGAAGGCTGGGGCTGAGGGAGGCAGAGGAGAGGGGAAGGCAGGCTGGAGGAGAGGCAGGGACAGGGAGAGCCCAGGCCGGGGTACGAGCTCCGAGGCTGGGGGAACGAGGGATTGGCAGGCCAGGGGGAAAAAGGTGTGAAGTTGGAAGGGTGGGGTTGACATAGGAACCTGGTGAAAGTGGGATAAAGGTGAGGGACTGGGAGAGGAATGCTAGGTGTCTTCAAGACGAGGGATAAGGTGTCACATGGAGGAGGGAGGAAAGGCCAGGTAGGGCAGATAAAGTGACATACAAGACATGGGAGACTAGCCAGGAGGGTTTACATAGATCGAAATATATAATTTGTCCTGCATAAACATGCCATATGTGTAGGAACAGCAATCTCAAGTCAGTTACTTGATAAGAACTCGAATATTCTGGAGGTATAATAGATCTACATTTGGGCAGAAAGAGTTGAGTATTCCAGCTTCAGGAGTGGAGTCATTTTTTTTGTGTTCTTTTCCTGCCATGGATGTAATGCTGGTTCAGTCACTCACGTCCAATCAGACATCAGGACCGCGGGCCTTGTCATAATGACAGCCATGACATCACTGCAAGGTAAGCTGACAGACAGATTGTCCGAATGATCGACGGACTCTGTGGCTGAGACTGAGAATATTTTTGATTGGCTGTCTGTCTTTGAGATTGTTTTTCTCCAATCTTATCTCGCCTCCTTCACCACTTTCTCTCTCACTCTTATTGATGCAAGAGTCCAGGTGTGGTGCAGATGTAGAGAGTGTGAGGGACAACCAAAAGGCCATGAAGAGTTTCCATGCAGTTTTTATGGAGAATTATCTTCTAGCAACATAACTGTGGTGCATTCAGAGTGAGATTTCTGTGTTTTTGTGTGTGCGTGCATGCTTGGGTGGGTGTTGTGTGTTGCCATTTCTGTGGTCTCTCCTTTCTGTCCCGCTGGGTCTGATGATAGAGGCAGAGGAGACTGGTGTAATAGGGATCTTGTCCCTCTCTTTGTATCAGATCCAGCAATCAGGTTGGTTGGTCGTTGACACCATGTAAAAATAGCATTTATTTTTTATCAGTGTTGCATTTGTTTAATGTGCTTTGTTGAAGGGCTTATCAAATAAAGTTAAAATCCTTTAGTGTCACAGTGTTTTGCCGTTTTCTTTAACAATAAATTACACAGTTCTTGTTTTTGCCATGTCAGTTATCTTACAGGTGATCACTATCTACATTTTCCAGTTTCCTTGCCTTTAGTAATCATACTTATTCTAGTAACTACATTTATATTTTGAGTTACATTTATTTGTCTCTTCTTTTTCAGTGTGTACAGTTCACACACAAAACCTGCTTAAAATAAGCAGTATTTATATATTCAGGCTATATTAGGAATCACATATACTAACATACTATTTATACCTTATCAGTACGATGTCAAATTGTAGTTCGTTCCAACTGCAGAGTTTGTGGCTTTTGTGCTTACGATAAATGCCCGGGTGTATATTGCATTAGCACACATTGCTGAGTATGAGATGGGAGCTTACAGTACAAACTCAAATTCCCCATTAGGCGCTTTCCCACCGCAGTATGCCTTGCGTCTTTTTAGACTGTGCAACTGCAGAGATTTTAAGCAAGCGACTTCAAACATTGCCCCTAGTTTCAGATTTCCCCCATCTGCTTAAACCATTTCAACACATTTTGGCCTCTCCTGGCCTGCAGACTACAGTCATTTTGAAATATGTTAATTACTTCAAATGAAGAAGTACGAAACAAGTTCAAACCCTATTCTACATTTCTGTAAATATGTTTCTTTTTGACAATTCACACAAAGTGAGTTTATATTAAAACGTGATGTATGGATTCTTCATACCTGTCATTTGGAGAGATAAAAACTCAGAGTTTAGTTTTATCTGAACACAAGTCGTTTCTCATATTGTCCTCAGTCGCACTGCAGGGTCTGTTGGGTTCAACCTGGTGTGTGTGGCAGTTTGGGGTCAGTGCCACAGAAACATAGGATTGAGAGATGGTTGGCTTAACCCCTCACCCCCAATTCACACGCACACACGGATGGTTGTGAACATCAGTGCAGTCTAATCGGTGGCCCCTGGTGATTTGTCCTCTCAGCTTGAGGCCCTGTCATTCCTCCCTGCTCTCCTCACAATTACAGCCATGAACTGAACTAGAAAATCTGCTCCAATCTAGCAATTAGTCCTGAGGCCACTGGCTGTGTGTGTGTGTGTGTGTGTGTGTGTGTGTGTGTGTGTGTGTGTGTGTGTGTGTGTGTGTGTGTGTGTGTGTGTGTGTGTGTGTGTGTGTGTGTGTGTGTGTGTGTGTGTGTGTGTGTGTGTGTGTGTGTGTGTGTGTGTGTGTGTGTGTGTGTGTGTGTGGGTGGGTGGGTGGGTGGGTGGGTGGGTGGGTGGGGGTGGGTGTGTGTGCTCTTTGTGAGGACCAGACAGGAAGACTGCAGTCGTTGACAGCCAAATAACGATGTTCTAAACCATTTTGTCGTCAAGCGCATATTTTAACCTTCTTGCGATTAGTGTAAACAAATGTTTCCACATTTGAGATGATTGTGGGCCTCACAACGATGACAGTGTTTTTAAAACGTTTATCCCGTGCACCTTTTTAGAAGTATTTAGTTTGTGTGGAATTACATGACCATTTTGAAACTTTAACTTTATCTCCATTTACATTTGAAGAACAGCACAGTCTTCCTTTTCTGTGCCGTGAAACAATGCAGACTGATGATTATTTAGTTTCATAGTCCCGCACACATACATTTTAAACACTAATGTTCAAGTTACGTGGTGCTATTATTGTTAAACAGAAATGATCCATTTGGATAAGCGCTCAGGTCCCTTAACTTAGTGAAGCAAAGATGTTGCAACTTGTCTCAATTTGGTAAAGAAGAAAAGTGCTTTGGAATAAATTTGACATATTTTTGAACCCCAGTTTCATCTACAGCACATATACCCTTGAAGGCACCAATGTTTTTACCTGTGAACCAATGCAAAAATAAGGTTTTATTTATATATCCCAACACCACGAAGTTGCTTCAATGGGCCTCAAGGAAATGATAGTTCTCAAAAGTAAAATTGTAAAAACAAAACACTTAGGGCCTTCGACCCTCTGGATGCAAGTTCTTATACAAAGTACTCAAGGACATGCATGGTAGCACTCACATGCCAAATGGTGGCATTCCTGTGAAGCCTAACGTTCCTCGTTATAACCACATATGACTCGGCTTGCTGCAACATGTATTAAGCCTATAAATAAAGACGGCCTCGGGTTCAATAGGTTTAAAGTAATCCAATGGAGGGTCCTTACAAGTGTAGCAAACTCTAATGAAAGTGCGAGTGTGTGAGGACGAGAGGATGAAGTGGACAGGGGAGGGTCAGGGCAGGGGGGGGGGGGAGGCAGGCCTCACTGCGCAGTGACAGAGATGCTTAGTGCCGCCTGGCTTCCTCCTAAAGACACGGCCTCCTTTCCCCCCCACGCATCTCACTCCTGTGTCCCCTCTCTCTCCTCTGCCACCACTCTCTCCTTCACTTTCCTCTCTCCTCCTTTTGTCCCGTCCCTCCTTCACCCTCCAGTTCCTCCACTTTTTTTTCTCACTTCCTCAGGTTTTCTTCCCCCCCCCATTTCCTCGTCTGGGCCATTACAGACACTCAGCAGCGGGCCGAGAGGAGGGGGTGGGTGGATGCGGCATTGGGATGGGGAGATTGAGGCGGGGGGGGACAAAAGCCCTGAGATGCAGCGGTCCGCTGAGAGTGGCTGGATTTGAAAAGAAGCCGGACGGTTTCTTAATGCGGCGGCTGGACGGACAGACTCAGCCCTTTATCCTCGTCCTTTAGCTGATGCCTGTTTTGGCCAAAAAAAGCACATCATCCGCCTTGTGCCCTTCCCTCTATGCACGATGTTTTATCTAACACATTAAGACTTGATGGAGGCATGAGGAGAAGAGGGTAACATAGCTGAAGGCCAGACACTTAGGAGGTAGATGCAGAAAACTTTACCGCTTCCTAAGAGGAGGAACTTGAGAAAGAAGAAGAGTGTGTGCGTGCATTTCTTTCAGAGGTCGCTTCTCTTGTATGGAACATTGAGAAATTACACATTAGTGCTACACTATCCCTGCAGCTACTGCCCGGGTCAGTGCTAAAGGAGAAAATATTGACGGAGAAGTTACAAGCAGCACATTAACACAGCTGAAAGTGCAGCTTTTTACAAAATTGTACTCAGATGAAGCTCAGCTATAATTCCCAACACACTTTAACACCAATATGCAAACATGATCAAACTTCTTATCGTAATACTTTTGGTTTGGCTTTTTACATTTTCTATGAGATCAATAGGATATAAAAATCATTTTACAAATCCATAACTCTGTGTGCTAATCTTTGTGACACACCAACAAGGACAGACAACACTTTTCTTCAAAAGCTTGAGTAGTAAACAGATGAGCTGAATGGATTTACTGTCCCACTCCCATCTCTTATCCACCTAATTCTCCCACCAATTATGGCAGTTTGTATTCAGCAGTATTATTTTACTGGAATCGGAGGGGTCCTTGAATGATATTTTCTCTGCCTATGTTCATTTACTTGTATTGGCTGTGTCTTTGTTGTGGGTGGTGTAGGAGTATTATTATGGATTTGGCTGTGAGGGCTTAGCTGCTCTGTTATTCTGATATCAGCTGGACTTTGATCAAATGCAACAAGCTCTAAATCCACTTTAATCAGCGTAGCGTTAGTTAACAGCGAGGAGACTTCACAAGCGCAGGTTCTTTCTGAGAAGTCAGCGGAGGAAGGAAAACGCAGACTTATTGGCACTTTTGTATTTGCGATAATTCACCTTAATAACATTCAAGTTTTGAATGACAATGGAGTGAATGCTTTGTAAAGATTTGTTGATTATTATTGAATTTCCGTTCTGTTTAATGGTATAGTAGACATCTTAAATCATTTTAAATTGCGTTAAATAATTGGTCTCTTTATGGGGCTATGCTCTTATTACTTTGTGTTTCAGTATTCTCAGGGATCACCTTTATTAAGTGCACCTTATGCACTTTATTTGTTGCATTACATTAATTTGGTTGAGTTCAGTCTTTTTCAATTATGTTGATTATCACATACATTACAAACAATGTCTTTACTTGGTGACATACTACAACTTTTTCTCTCAAAATCATAGAATTACCAGGAAGGAGAAAAGTTGTGTTTGTAAATATTAAACATGTTGTCAGCTATACATTGTCATATATGAATCAGTTTGCTCATGAGTATGAACATATAGACGTGTTGCTATTTGATTCTCATATGTATACTTAAAACAGCTAGAATCAATATGTCTAGGAGAAATTGATCAAATTATTGGTTTTGTGATTCTGTGTGTCAAAACTATTCACAGCACTTGTCACATCGGCCATTATCTATGACCAAGCAATACTGAACTTGTTTGACTTCCATCTTGATACTTTTTTGTAGAGCTGTTCTGTGAATGTTTGTGGTTTTAAATATCAGTGTAATAATACCCAAGCTAGCATCTTTATAATTGCCTCAAGCTAATGTTTCCTAGGTAATTTGATGTGTTTCACTCACTTTAGTTGAACTTTTGTGGACTTCCCATCGGGATTAATGTCAACCTTTCACTAGTGATACTTAAGAGAAGCACAAGATTATTTATTTTGTATCTCAAATTTTAGAAGTTGTGACGGCAGTGTTCTGTCTAAAGCAGTGCATTGTAGAGCAGACCTCAGTGTGTGTGCACATTAGCAGAAGCACGGATAGACTTTCAAACAAAGAGGTTATAGGAGATTTGAGAGGATGGTTTTATTGCACAACAATAGGTTTTATAAGGCTTATACTGATCTGCAGCATACCTACAACAATGGTCAAACACACACACAGATGCAGGCATGCACATGTATCAACACAATCATCCTGAGCATGTGCCAACATGTTACACACAAAGTCAGAATAACCAAATCCAGCTAGCCTGCCCTAAAACACACACACACACACACACACACACACACACACACACACACACACACACACACACACACACACACACACACACACACACACACACACACACACACACACACACACACAACTGCCCAACAGCCAAAGCCAAGTGACACCCAGGCCAACTCTCCATTTAATACGGAAACACACACATATGTAACATGTGACCACACAGCTTAGCCCCCCACTAAGACCCACAGAGCAGACCGTGTGTGTGTGTTCACGTCGGTCAGTACTGAGGCCTTTCCCTGCGGTTTGGAGAGCGGATGTAGAGGCAGAGAGAGAGAGAGGATTAGAGTGATATGGAGACAAAGAACAACAATAGTGTGTCACATTTTGTCAGAGAGGATTTTATGGAAAAGCTGATTTGGAGTCTGCCACCAACAAACAACGATCGGAAATATGGGATTTATTACTAAATCTGTTTGAGTATTCGCCTGAAGTTCAACAACGCCTAAGTGTGTGTGATACTTTCTAAATGAGTGAGTGTCCATGCAAATTCATATTAACATATTAACTGAAGATAAGAAAGTTATTTCAGTTTGGATATAATCACAGTCTTACATTGCTGACTAGTTTATTTATTTTGTTCATAGGCCCACACATGAATCAACATAAAACAACATCAGTATCTGGATTTTACTGATCATGATTCAAAAGTAACCGTTCATGTAACCCATTCTCAATTGTTGTGAGGTTTTATTTTGAGGATTATTTATTTTCAAAACAGTTAAAATTCCCTAGTACTGTTAAGTGCAATTCGACTTTGTGGGATCCTTTAATATACTGTAGTTATTGCGATACATTCAAACCCAATTAAACACAGTACTATAGCTTGTGAAAACAAAAAAAAACTCAAGTTTGGACACAACCTTCTTTCTTGTTTGAAGTTGCTCAGGTGTTTTGCTAACTAATACAGTAATGACAATGACGTACTGTATAGTCTCCATAGGGAAACAACGTACATAACTTGTTTTATTTTGAATTAATTTTTTAAAGGAGAGTCAGTACGTGGGTAAATCACTCCGCAGAGGAGAGTGTTTAACTTGAGAAGATTGACAAGATTTTCTCTCTTATTGCATCCCTGCTGTCTTCTAAATGAACCAAATACACATCAGTAAGTTGATCAAATAAAACATTTTGTGCATCTGTCTAAGGATTATTGCTCTTTTTACCTCTTGGCTTGCTAAACGAAGCGTCACTGAGTTTCAAGCGACTTTCACCCACAGTTTAGCGACCCGGCTGCGGGAGCCTTCAGACGCAGGCGGTGTGTGAGGGGGGGACGGGGGACACAGCAGGATCAGTTTGAAGTGAATGAAATGATTTAATGTTTCAGAGTCGGCCTCGCCCCTGGGGAATGGAGCGATATGGGCTCCTAATTGACACAAGGTCAACTGCTTCCCTCTCTCTCTCTCTCTCTCACACACTCACACACACACTCACACACACACACACACACACACACACACACACGCACACACACACACACACACACACACACACACACACACACACACACACACACACACACACACACACACACACACACACACACACACACACACACACACACACACACACACACACACACACACACACACACACACTGTTTTCTGTTTCACACTGTTTCTATTTCAGCTGTCTCTCTCTCTCACACACACACCACAGTCTTGCCAGTATCCAGACCAGTCCAGTGCTGTCCAGCGGCAGACAAACAAAGGCCTGTGCTGTGTGACTGTAATGATGGATGACCACCACTCTCACATTTTATAGAGATTTCAGAGGAGTCAGTCCGTTCCCAGGCTGAGCTACAAGTCAATAGCCTTCTATCAAGCCTCCCAAAATCTCTAAAACGACATGTCTACGAAATCCTGAAAAAAACGAGAAATGTTTTATGATTTTATTAGGCCGTAATCAGCCATTGACAGGGCAGCAGTTAAGGACAGCTGAATGTGATTAGCAGAGGGTGGAATGGTTTAATAGTGTCAGTATCAGCTGATTGACAGACCCCAGTGGTCACTATTGTTCACTCTGACGGCATGGACAGATTATGCACAGTGGTCGTCCTGTGAAAATGTGTTTTGTGCTTTTAATGGGAGTGCGTTGCTGTGGTACCTTTTACCAAATCCCTGCCTTAAAAAGTCATTATTGAGTACTGAAAGCTTGTTTTCTTAAGACAAACTATGAATAAGCTGCTAATGGATTTGGAATGATTACTCATTTCAAAATAACATCTCAGAAGCTTTTTCTAAAATAGCATTTGTTCTTGATACTAATGCAGCAATCCGCTATATACGGTCTTGGTTTGAGATGAATGGGCTTTGAGATACTGACCATGATCCATAGTTCATGTTTGGCTTTGGTCCTTTGTTATCTCCCTGGACCACATAAGCTCAAACACCATCAGGTCTTAACCATCGTCCTGGTCGACCTTCAGGTGGAAGACTCTTCAAAATCATCTTTCAGTTGTAAACCTCCTTTCCCCTGTTTCATGGGAGACAGTTTACTGCTCTGGATTTAAATGGACCATTTTCAAGCTAGCAACCTTTACAGGTTCCACTAAGGTTTTAGTATCTAAGAACCATTTGAATAAGAGTTTGGCCAGATCCAAGTGATATCCACTGGTCATGTGGTGTGTCTCAAATGTTTTTGAGGATATATCTTATTTACCCAAAAGAATCGGCGTGTACCCAACATCAGCTCTGATCTCAAGGTCCTTTTTAATCAATTGAGGTGAACCATTTGCTCTTCGATTAGAAATAGGGTGAAGTGCAGGAAGAAAGTCCTGTTACTGTTCTGCTCAATTGTTACGGCTTGTTGATGCAGCATTCGGCCGCTGCCAGTCTCAATGTTTTCCCTTTGTTGGAATCTGTTTGTCTGGGAATTAAATCATATCAATCGGTCGATTAAAGAAAGGAAATGGTCTATCTATCCTTGCGTCCCTTTAGGATACTTTTTTTGTTTGTTATTGCACTTGAGTTGTGGACATCTTTTCTAAAGGTCTATTCACAATTGGATCTAACACGTTTGACCCTTGATGACCTTTAGGTCTTACTAATGTGTATGGGACTAATGGGAATAATGTGTATGTATGTGATGGGCAATAAAACTCAAATAATTCTCTGCTTTTTTTTCAGAAATTCAAACTTTGAAACTGGGATTTGACCAGTATAGCTCCACGCTTATGTTTTGCTTAAACACAAGACACTTTCAAAGAGTAACAACTCACTTTCATACTCCACACATTTAAACTAATGATCTCAGACTAGCACCTAGTGACCTTGTAAACATTTGTGGAATTGCAATAAATAAAACGTCATCCATCCTGACGCAGGATGTTGCATCCCCAAACTGAAATAAAATCCACATAGTTGACAGACTCGCAGATGTAAGCGATGACACAAAGGGAGAGGAGTGCAGGTGTCAGAGGCGACGCCACCAGATGATCAGCTCCCTCCATGACATCTTCAACCCTCCGATTTATAACGTGCGGCAAGAAAACACGTCTCGTACATCTGAGCAGCGCCGCCATGACATCTAATCAGATGCCAGAGGATACGATGGTGTCACAGCTTAGAGAAAACACACTGATTCCCCACCGGCTGTATTGTCACCAAACGCTCTTCTCTCTATGGACTGTAAATGATTTAATTTGAGCGCCAGATGTGGCGTTTAGATTCTGCTAGCGCTCGTTGAGAAAGACAGAGGGAGGAAGAGAGAGGGAGAGAGAGGGAGTGGCAGCGAATGAGGAAATTACAGGAAGGAGAGAAACAGCTTGGCAGACAGACAGCCAACAGCAGCCCGGGCACTTGACAGAGCCCTCGAAATACCATGGTTGTGTGTGTGCGCGCAAGTGTTTTTTCCCCACTTGTGTATCATGACAGCTGAATGAAAATCAATCTGCTTCTACATCTGCCATCTTGAGTGTCGGGGAGCGCAGATGGGCCTTCCCTGTCACACTGAGCTAGCTGGCAGCCGACCAACTCAGGTCTTTCCACCTCTTCTTTCCTCTCCTTCCTAATCTCATCCTCTTCTTCTCTTCCCTCCTTCTTCCTCTCTCTCCTCTCCTCTTTTAATCAGATCCCTGGCTCTGAAGAACAGTTTTTTACAGCGTTGACGTCTCCAAGTCACTCTGAGAGCAGATGTTTTGGGGCCTCTTTTTTTTCATAGCCGCAATCTGGGCTCTAATCACCGTCATTGACGGCTCCGAGGGCCCCTGTTGAAGCTCTGAATGGCAAATTAAAGCGTTTTTAGATAACGTTTGTAATTGGCTAAATCGTTCATAAGCTCGGAGATCACACTTTTAATCTGCAGCCTAACATGACGGATCAGGAAATCGAGACGGATCTGCGTGTTTTGTGCCACGTTTCCTTGCCCCTGCAACCCGTTTTGGTTTCTCATACTGTATGTTTGATGCTTAATGATTTACCCATCAGATTAACAAACTCTAATCATGCTCTCCGCTGCAGTTTGTCCCAGTGTCAGGCGTTCCTTCTATCCCATCTCCTCTCTCATCTCCTGAGCCCATCTCATCTCTGGCATTAACTCCATTAGCCTAGTAATTGGCTCTCGAGGCAGCGGCCATAGACTACGAAGGCCACTTAATGTCCATCTCATCCCTCCCTTCTCCTCTCTGCTCCCCAGTCGATCATCTACCTTCCTCAGTAAATAGCATTAACTAGTCCCGCATAGAAATCTGAGGCCATATTAGTTTTATCCTATTGCCAGGCTTATGAGTCCCGATCGTAGGTGATGATATGGCTAAGTGGATTTTTTTTCTTCTCACATCACTCAAAATGGGTCTCCAAATAACCCCCAACTGTCACAGATGAATATGTAAATTCTGCTTATGGAGATCTCTTTCCAATTTTTAAGCAAGCCAGAAAAACTAAATCTGTATTTGAAAGATGTGGACACTCAGCTTTTCAGCCTGCCTCCCCCTCAACGTAGGCCTTGCTTTTCATTTCCTCGTAGAAGATGAGAGGAAATGTGAAGGTATTTCTCTCTGGTGTGGATATTCAGTCATTTTTGGGTGAATTTGTTTAGTGTCCCAGGAGACTCAGAAAATGCCGAATCCTGAAGTCAAATGCACCGACACTGTTTTAGACTTTCATCCAATGTAATCCCTCTAGAGCTTCATTTCCTGTGCATTTATTTTATAATTATGCGTACACAAAACAGAAGCCACCAACAAACAGTGACACTGTTCTTTCTGAAGGATTTCTCAACAGTTTTAACTATTTCAAGGTCAGAGCGAGATAACTTGTGATAACTTTTGTGCAAAAGGGTTTGAAGCTCTAAAGGATTCAGTTTTTTCCTAGTTTAATCCACAAACGTCTATTGGGTGCGGAAGTTAGTTTTTTTAGTGTGTGTTGGTTTCAACTGTATTTTTTAACTGGACCCCTCCAATGGAGAAAAAACATTGTCCATCTAAGCTAAACTGAAAAACTGCGTTTCAGTTTAGAATTGTCTTGGTTGTAATGGAGTATTACGTGACATTTAAATGTTTTATTTTTCAGTTTTTCTTCACATGTTTAGGGTCTCGGTTTTTGCCATTATAGCGAACTATTTGTCTACTGTATGTAATTTCTAATGGCTAATGCACGGTCGGCTTCACTTAAGGAACAATGAAGTGAATAGAAGTTAAGTTTTAAGTTACAGATGTCTGCTCAAGTGTTGAGTGACTGTATCTCAGGTCTATACTTACAGCAGTATATGGCCTCTACCCTTGTACCAATTTATTTTTTTGCGTTCACTTTGTTGAAACCTTGGACTAGATTCACCTTGCAGCTTCTCCGGGGAGCTCATTGTTTAGATTAATGACTTTCCAACAGCATCGAGACTTCTACACTGATGGCAACATCAGGCCGAGAGACAAACAGTCCTGTCACTTACCGATGTTAGACACCAAGGCTACCCAGAAGAAACATTTCTCTTGTTGTTTACACTCTCTGATGATTCTCTAATCCTTCAGATCCCTCCGTCTCCCTCCGCTTCTGTGTTTTTGCAAAGCCTCTCTATCTGTTCTATGAAACCTTGGTGTCTCATCTGAGGGATTTTAGAAACAGAGTAATTAGTTAGCAATAGAGGAGCTGTTGGTGTGCAATGATAGCTGCCACCACCCTCCACCCCCCCCCCCCCCCCCCCCCAACCCAAGAGAGGGACAAATCAATCAATAACCTGCTGATTTATTTCACGTTCTTATCGTCTAATTTAATTGCTGGCTCTTTTGTATCTTTGGAGTTGTGGGGGAGGTGGTGTTGATGGGAGATAAATAAAGGGAGGGTGTAGGGATGATGCCGAGTTGAAGAAGGAAAGAAGCGGCAAGTTTTTCATCTTGTTTTTGTTTTATTATGTTGCTTTTTGCGTCCATGCATAGCACAGTTTTGCAGGGAGGCGTTTCGGGACACAGCTTTGTGCCTCTGCCGTGTATTTACTGCTGCAACACTGCCTCCATTGGTTCATAACTCTATAAGAAGCAAACACACACACACGGGGGGAGGAGAAAAAAACAGGCGTGAGCAATCCTTCCACAAATTATCAGAAAGAAGAAATTTAATTAGCAATATAAATGCCAGGCGGAGTACATTATGTGCAATTGTCTTGCTATCTTTCCAGAAATTAGTCCTTTAAAATGAGTTTGCTGTATTAATCATCTGCTGAAATATTTTTTGATCGCTGAATTAATAGTTTTGCGTTTGGGGGCCGTGTTTTTTTTAGGTATTCATTGACATAGGTGATTGCCTCTTAATTATGACAGCGTCCTCCTCCTATCCGCGCCTATTAATTCCTGTGTTGTGGCGTCGCAGCAGCCCGCTGCCTGGCCCTGTATCTACTAATTACTTCTCTAATTGAATTTGCTCTCTGTTGCCAGGCTGTTTTTTTAAGTGGCCGTTTGTCGCCGGGCCTCATTGTGTCTTTGTGTGACAGCTAGCTGCCACACTGACGGCAACAGGATGCACTGTCTCTCTCCTCAGTATTCATGTCTCTCCCTCTGTATCATTACCTATAGCTCCCAGACCTATGTAGAGTTCCCAGTATAAATGAAGGCGGGGAATTAATTAATGAGAGACGGTGAAACAATTACACGCCCCTCCCCACTCGATGCTGCCCGCCGCCCTGCTGTCATTGGTTCAAGCCTCTGTAGGATTGTTGTGACTAAGAGCCCGCCGCTCACCATCCAGCAATTCAAGATGGAATGTCTTTTGCAGAATGATAAATAGCATACAGGCGAATTATGTAGCTCCTTTACCATCAACAAAACGGCTCCTAAGGCTGAAGGCCAACTATATTTAACTGTTGTGTAACAGTTTATGAATAATAATATCTAGGTGAAAACAGGGGCCGTCCCTCCCTACAGGCCGATCATGCAGGCTGCATGGGGCCTCACATTGCGCAGGGGGCCTCGCGCACGGGTCCTCGCACACGGGTCCTCGCGCACGGGGCCTCGCGCACGGGGCCTCGCACAGGGGGCCTCGGCTTATGAGGTCAGCTTGTACGCAGTTCTCCGCGCATCCCCTTAACTCCTAACAGTCATCGTCATGTCAACCACAACACAGAGAAATACTGATAGAAATGTGTGTGCAGTTGCTGATACATTGCTGACAGAGGGAACTGCATTTGAATACAGATTTAAGAAATATCATGCAGTTTTTGTGTATGTAATAAGCATGTTTTGTAGGGGTGTAACGGTTCACAAACATTTCGGTTCGGTACGTACCTTGGTTTTTAGATCACAGTTCGGTTCGGTACAGCAGAAAAAATGATCACAAAACATAAAATATTTTTTGGGTTTTTAAAATTATTATTAAACTGTGAATAATGTATTCACTCAAATAAACCCGAATGATTTCGGGACGGGTACCTGTACCGTTACACCCCTAATGTTTTATCTTGACTATATTACAACTATATTATAATGAAATAACATATTATTTATATTATTGAATTGATAATGATTATTATTATTATTATTAGTAGAAGTAGTTTATTTGCATTAATTATATTTTAATCTTTTTGAGGCTAGTATTTGGCAGAAAATGCAGACGTATTCACCTGTAAACGCATACTGAACGACATACATGCACATTTACCATTTACCTCACTGTATAAAAAAGTAACTGTGTTGATAGTAATAATAAACATATTCTCACAATATCGCTTGGGGCCCCAAATTGGCCAGGGACAGCCCTGACTGCGAGATATCAATCTTACCGAAACATGAAATAAATCTTGATTATTGTAAAACAAAGGCTACAAACCACAGACGATATAGTTGTCTATTAGGCCAACAAATGTTCTTAATTAAAATATATCCTTGATACTGCTTGGCTGTCTTATAGCGTTGAGAATTCTGAACTTGAAATTAACACAAGTATATTTCTAAAGCAAACTTGTTTTTTTCATCTTGTTTTATATTTCATAATGTATCATTGCATTCAATAATAACAAAAGTTACTGCTAAACGAGTACTTTTATAAATTGCCCTGAGCAACATGCATCCATGATTTCATATCAACCCATTTCATTTTATGTAGCACTTCTCACAACATAGCGCATACAAAGAGCTTGGAGAGAAAATAACAAGACAAGGGGAAAGAATTAAGAAATAAAGAGATAAAATGGAGGATAAACAATATACTACAAGATTGTGATTTTGACCCAAAAAAAAAACGTGACTGTTACATTTTCTGGTTACCGTTTTAGGGGGTCTGAATTCATTGCTTGGAAATGAAGAAAATGAAATAGTGTGTGTGTCCTTTCTGAAGAACCAGCACCTTACCGTGATAGAGAGTTTTGTGTGCCCTGATGAACCTGGGGGCTGTGTTGTCTGGAACCTTGTGTTCATGGTAGGGTCTCCCATGGCAAATTGGTCTCAGGCTACGCACAGCGTCGGCTCTGGAACTTCTGGATAGGGGTTGGACTCTATTCTTCTCCATTGCTCAAGGTGTCAGGCGCCGGGCGGGTGTGGGGATGCTCACAAGCCCCCGGTTGGGTGCTTCGTTGTTGGAGTTTACCCCAGTTGACGAGAGGGTCGCCTCCCTACGCCTGCGGGTTATGGGGGGGACAACTCTGACTGTTGTGTGTGATTATGCACCGAACAGCAGTTCAGAGTATACAGCCTTCTTGGAGACCCTGGAAAGAGTCCTGTATGGGGCTCCTGAAGGGGACTCTTTAATCTTGCTGGGAGACTTCAACGCACATGTGGGCAATGATGGAGACACTTGGAGGGGTGTGGTTGGGAGGAGCAGCCCCCCTGATCTGAACCGGAGTGGTGGTTTGTTACTGGACTTCTGTGATAGTCATGGATTGGCCATAACAAACACCATGTTTGAACATAAGGATGCTCATAAGTGTACATGGTACCAGAGCACCCTAGGCAGAAGGTCCATGATAGATTTTGTTTTCGTATCATTGGACCTGAGGCCGTATGTTTTGGACACTCGGGTAAAGAGAGGGGCGGAGTTGTCAACTGATCACCATCTGGTGGTGAGTTGGGTCGAGTGGTGGGGGAGACCTGGTAAGCCCAAACGTGTAGTTCGGGTGAACTGGGAACGTCTGGAGGAGGCCCAAGTTCAGGAGGCCTTCAACTCACACCTCCGGCGGAGCTTTTTGGGCATTCCTGTGGAGGTTGGGGACATTGAACCAGAGTGGGCGGTGTTCAAAGCCTCTATTGCCGAAGCCGCGGCGGGGAGCTGTGGTCTCAAGGTCTTAGGTGCCTCAATGGGCGGTAACCCTCGAACCTCCTGGTGGACACCGGTGGTCAGGGAAGCCGTCTGACTGAAGAAGGAGGCCTTTTGGGATTTGTTATCCCAGGGGGCGAGGCAAAGGAGCGGGTGTGGGAGAAGTTCGGAGAAGACATGGAAAAGCACTTTCGGGTTGCACCAAAGTTGTTCTGGAAAACTGTCAGACACCTCAGGAGAGGGAAGCAAGGAACCATCCAAGCTGTGTACAGTAAGGATGCCACCTGGGCGCCTCCCTAGGGAGGTGTTCCAGGCACGTCCAGCTGGGAAGAGACCAAGGGGTAGACCTAGGACCAGGTGGAGGGACTATATCTCTTCAGAGCTGGTTGATGTGGCCAGGGAAAATAAAGTTTGGGGCTCTCTGCTGGAACTGCTACCCTGCGACCTGACCACGGATAGGGAGAAGATGGAAGGATGGTGTGTCAACTCTTAAATCACAGAGGCTGACACTGAGAGTATTGGGTTTTTTTGGGTTAGGATTTCATTAAGTGTGTATTTAGGATCTTACAGTCAAAAATAAGATTTGATTGAGGATCCTCTGATGATAACCTTCAGACATTTGCTTTGAGTCTGACTGTGCTTCAGGTAGAAGCACCATTGAAAACGAATGCATCCTTTGGCATTAGACGTGAAGGTCGTTTCATCGTGCTGTCCTTGGAGGAAGTCAGCAGGAACAAAGCTTTTACATAAACATCTTAATCTTAATCATCTCTATTAAACAGTGAACTAAACCATGGCAGGTACTTCTTGGGGGCCATATCTCTGATCCAGGATCAGAAGTTCCTGAAAAAGCATGAATGTGATGATAAATTCAGAGGCCTCCTAATCCCAAAACCAGACCCCTATACTTTTTAACAACTTCTAGTTCAGTCACTCACCTTTTTTTTTTAACATTTTGGAAAAAATATCCTTCTCAGTTCGATAAAAATACCAAACTTTGGGCTACAGCAGGATATAAAACAACATTACTGCCATCTTTATCGACCCATCTCAGTCAAACCCTGCCTCTTACATACATCCCGACTCACAGCATCTTGTCCTCCATTATCCTGCTCTCCCTCACCCCCAACCTCACCCTTTCAGTTGTCTTTTTGAAAACTTTCTCTCCTCCTGTCTCTCTTGATATTGATCCGCTCTCTCTGCCTCTCCATCCATCCATCCATCAATCTCTCCCTGCCTCACCCCTCCTCTCTCCCTCTATTGATCCTTCTCCCCCCTCCTCCCTCACCCTCACCCTCTCTTTGCTTGCTGCTATCTGGCTCGTCCTTTGTCTTCTTATCGAGGTTTCAGGGTTTATTCTGGCTGCTGTTATTGACAGGCCTTTCGCTTCACGGCCAACTAATGCATCCCTAATCCCACCTTTGTTACTCTGGAATGTTTTCTCTCTCTCGCAGACACACACACACACACACACACACACACACACACACACACACACACACACACACACACACACACACGCATACATACGTTTTTGCCACTTCGTGAGGGTGTGTTTTTGGGCCACAAGGATGTTGATCCCAGCTTTCTGTTTGTTGGGGAAAGCCATCTATCAATCAAAAAGGGACTGGTGTCTGTGTGTTTGCTTGCGCATGTGAGCGTGCATGTAGGTATTGAGTGACAGGCGGAATCGTGGCTGAGGACGTTTGATAAGCTTGTATTGTCGGTCGTCGTCGTCCCCCCTCCTCTCCTCCCCACCTCTACCTCGATAAGAAATACATTCGACTAGAGCTGATAACGGTGTCAGGAGCGGTAAAGCCCCACTCTAAAGAGACACACACACACACGCCACAGGAGAGGTGTCTTTCTTCAAACACCTTGGCTGTAAATGATACTCTCAACAAACAGCGACGACAACACAACTCAGGAAGAAGAAGATTCAGATATCGTGTGTGTGACGGAGGGTGTGTTTGGAGGGAGAGTGATGTGCGATATGGCTGGAGGATATGCTATGGGATTATTGAATAAGGTCTTAGTGATAGCACCACTATGTGTGCATCTGTATGCTTGTGTGTGTGTGTGTGTGTGTTGTGAACAGCACAGAAAGAATACAGTAATAGGCTTAGAGTGGCAAAGTGTCAGACTCAACAAACAACACACTGCTCTCAAAGACGTGTGTGTGTGTGTGTGTGTGTGTGTGTGTGTGTGTGTGTGTGTGTGTGTGTGTGTGTGTGTGTGTGTGTGTGTGTGTGTGTGTGTGTGTGTGTGTGTGTGTGTGTGTGTGTGTGTGTGTGTGTGTGTGTGTGTGTGTGTGTGTGTGTGTGTGTGTGTGTGTGTGTGTGTGTGTGTGTGTGTGTGTGTCGTACACCAGGCTTTACCATCAGATCGTCTTCACCGCTGTTTTGAAACGTTCCACGTTGAGGTCAAAGATGCCATCAGCCAACTCAGAGAGGCCTTCAGGCAAGTCAAACTTGTTACAAGGTGTTACAGTTTCTTTACAGACATTATCACCAAGGAAAGGAATCTAATTAATCGTTTAGAAAGGTCATCCCTGTAAGTAGAGGCATCAACACTGGGAGAAAAATGTCATCCCTGTAAGCAGAGAGTTCATTTGCATACGGCAATGACAAAAATGTAAATTCAACGACACGATCAGAAACTTTTGCTATCTGTTTTTAAATAAGAAATCCTAAATGCTGTAAAACAAACCCATTTCTGTTTAGTTTGTTGATTACTCCGTTTAATGTATGGCTGCAGCAAACATTGTTGATTAATCCGTCAATTATTCTTTATTTTTCACATTCAGGTTAATTTTTTGATTGTGTTGGTCTTTAAAATGTCAGAAAGTTGTGAAAAATGTCACTCTTTGTTTCCAAAAGCACAGATGAGGTCTTCAAATGTGTTACCTGAAAAAAAAAAAACAGATAAGAGAATTTGTACTATTATACTTGTATTATTTAAGTTATCTTTCAAGCAAAATGCCCAACGTCTGATGGTTCAGTTTCTCAAAATTGAGATTTCACGGTTTACATCATTTCTTATTATAATTATATTTATAATTATTTTGGGGACAGTTTTAATGACAGTTTGTGCTTTGGCATATTGTGATGGGTATATTTGTCTCGCTTTGTGATGTTTCATACACAGAACGATTAATCAAGACATATATTGTCAAATCGTCTCGCATTGATGGCTGATAATGATGATGAATCACTCAGGTTTGTGAAGCAGCTTCAAGAATTTAAACTTGATTCAATTAAGACTCTTCATGATGAAAGCAAAATACTGCAGGGGCTATCTGGTGACAGAGAAAATCAAGTGTGTGACAAAAAAACAATAACTCTTATGTATTTTTTTAGTAAAAAATATACAATGGATACTGTAGACTTGTCACTTGCAACGTGTCAATTTAAAGTAGGAAATGTAGCTCAATGTTTCCATATTTTTCCCATTTTTTTATGACTGCAAAATAAACTACTAGTAACAAAAAATAAGTAATAACAAATTATAACTCTGAAAAACATACTATCGATGCAATTCGGTAGTGGACTCACACAATGACAAATGAATCAGTAGGTGAATGTAGATCAATAAAATGTAACACAATAAGTATGTCATCATTATTATATTCACACAGAACTATCATGGAAAACATACATTTATCCAAAAAAGCTATTCATATAAGTGACAAATTAAGATTCTGAGATTGAGATAAAACATGTTGAAACTTGATCAAAGTTGATGCTAAACAATAAATAACTAAATAACATCAATATTAAACACTACTTAAAGCTCAAATATGTCTTCAGAAACTGTAGATTTAGGACACTAAATATGTTGGATATTCCTTTCAGAAAAATAAAAGTGGTAGAGAGATGGAAAAAAAATAAAACCAGGTTGAGCGCAAACAACATTTGCACAAGTCGTCCATTACTGCAGTGAAAGAACAGTGACCTGTGAAGAGATTTCAGGAATAGGGCCAGAGCACGAAGCGAGGGGAGGACCAAGGAGATAAAGGAAGAAAGAGAAGAGAAAGCGAAAAAGATAAAGAAAGAGTGAAATTACCAGAGGGCAGGAGAAAAGAGGGTTATTGTGAATGTGCATTAACAGGGTGTATGATGAAGTTAGTTTTTTTGTGCTGTGTGCAGTGACTAGGGGCCAAGGAGTCAGGAGGGGGGAGGAGGGGAGGGAAATCAATGGCAAATTACACGCGCTCGGCTGTCCCATTGTAGAGTATGGCCGCTATATCCTAAAGAAGGCACTTCTAAGATGATGCAGCCAAATGGTGGATGGACTCCAAGATCATTTTTATTGATTTTGAGGGGATGTCAATAGATGGGGGGGGGGAGGAGGAGGAGGAGGAGGTGGTGTGTGTGTGTATGTGTGTGTGTGTGTGTGTGTGTGTGTGTGTGTGTGTGGGTGGGTGTGTGTGTGTGGGTGTGTGTGTAGAGGTTGGGATGTGTGTCACAGGGCCAGTACAATACCCCCAGACCTCAGCTTTTTGTCCTTGTCCACACATTAACAACACACCCTGTCCCATTGCTTTTCATTTACATTAGTGCCTGGATGGGCGAGCGAAGGACACAGACACAGAGAGAGTGAGAGAGGCTTTCCATTAAAGAAGTGGTCCCGCAGCAGATGCCCGCATTGTTTGCGTTCGAGAGCCCAGAAATATTTGGTATTAGGAATGAGTCCATCAATGGAGTCATCTCGTTTTCCACTTCAGAGCTAATAGGTGTAAGGCTGTTATGAAGATTGGATTTTAAGGTTGCCTGTGTTTGAGGAAGAAAAGAGAGAAAAGTGATTTTTAGGTACTTTGAAAGTATCAACGTATCCAGTCCTAAAGAGTCCAGCTATGTCTTCTTTAAAGAAAAGACAATGTCATAAAAAAAGTATTTTGCTGTTTGAAAAGCATAAGTTTGAAGTGATCATGTGTCCTTGAGCAAGGAGTAGTTCTTACAGACATGCACCTTGCATTGCTGCTCTGGTATACCATTGTTCTGTGTGTCAGTGACAAATAGTAAAGTATGTTCGAAAGACACTTTATAAATACATTCCCATCTGTTGTGGCAGAGATGTTGGGTTGAAACATACAGTTGGTCGTGGGCGTTATATGTCAATGTGTCTTCTGTCATCCTTAATGGCATCACTATTCACTCATGTTTTAATACAAGTCCAACAGGTCTCATATACAGTAGGTCACTTATTTGTGCATTCAAAAAAATATATCAACAGTCTTTTAATATTTCATATTTGAGTACAGGATGGGTTTCAGTGGTCAATTCTCCAACAACCGAGAGAGAATAGTGCGTGTGTGTGTGAATTTGATTCTATTACACGTTGTGTGTATCACAGAGGAACATGGCAGCGCTAAATGCAGCAGATGTTAACCATAGGAGGCTAACACATGACAGCTTGGAGCTCTTTGGTTGAGGGCAAAAACACACACACAGTGATGCTCACACACACATACACACATAGTTATACTCTCTCACACACACACACACACACACACACACACACACACACACACACACACACACACACACACACACACACACATTCATACGCAATGATAATCACAGGAATGCACTCGTGAAATAATACAAGCAAACAAGGCAGCAATTCACAAGTGGGAACATATTCTCGCAATATGTTTCCACTTATGATTATATGCACCCATACACACACACACACACACACACACACACACACACACACACACACACACACACACACACACACACACACACACACACACACACACACAGCATAGATAGACGTGGCCATATGCATCATGTTCCCCAAACTGTGATTACGTAAAACCAGCAGTACTGGAAAATGCAATTTTGCAATAATTGCCAGATGAACAATTAAAGTGTAAGAATTAGGCCCCTTTAAGAGTGATACTATTTGATTTATATTTTTACTTCTTGCTTTTTAATGTAACTCATACTTTGTAAAGTACATTTTAACCATAGTATTTGCATTTTGTTTCCGTCTCTTGCAAACCTTTTAACAATATTTTTGCAATTATTTATATATGTGTGTAATTCTCAAAGATTTCTGACATTCACCTTCAGGTTTTGAATTGTCCGATTCCAAATGCACACATAAGCCAATGGATGTAAACAGCCTTCTAAATCCAACTGACAATGGTAGATGTGAATTGTATCTCTGGAAAAAAAAGGCACTTGCTCCTTGGGTTTGCCATGACATTATGTGAATATGTCGTGCTTTCTTTACTTTTCACACACATGCACACTAACACACACCAAGTTACGCAAACAGACTTGATTTATTTTCCCGCGGACCTCAATGCATTTCTGCGTCCTTTATGAGCTGGTTGTGAAATTCAACAGGTACTGTTTAAATAGGAGACGTGTGTGTGTGTGTGTGTGTGTGTGTGTGTGTGTGTGTGTGTGTGTGTGTGTGTGTGTGTGTGTGTGTGTGTGTGTGTGTGTGTGTGTGTGTGTGTGTGTGTGTGTGTGTGTGTGTGTGTGTGTGTGTGTGTGTGTGTGTGTGTGTGTGTGTGTGTGTGTGTGTGTGTGTGTGTGTGTGTGTGTGTGTGTGTGTGTGTGTGTGTGTGTGTGTGTGTGTGTGTGTGGAGAATTTAGTCATGACTCGCTCCAACCACAGGGTTTGAGGCCTTCCTGAAACACACACACATTATCAGTGAGGTGCTAGGTTTCTCAGCCTGAAGATAAACACTGAACATTTATGACTTCTTCACTTTACAGCTTGTTGACTCTGTGCTTCTGAGTGTTGGAAATTATGTAGCCTGTTGGAAACGCTGCAGACTGAAACAACTCGCTGTGTGTGGGAGCACATTTCGCAGGGTGTTGCAAAAAAAGCACACATTCCCACTAAATCAGGATCCGAGCCTATACACCCCAAGTTTTCCACACCATCATACCATATATTGCTTTAAGGAAACATGAGCCCGGACATCAACAGCTGAGTACATCAGTGGCACTATCATTGAAAGCCTATCATGAGTCATGGTCTTGTACCAGAACATAAATAGAGCCCTTGACTAGGCTTGTGGAGACTAAAGGGATGATGGACAATACAGTATTTGCCTACGCTGATATGAAGGTGACTACTAACTAACTTAATATCAGAACTAAGTGATTTAAATAAAAAAAGATGAAAAATGTTAAGATTTTCCTTGTGGAGTCTTCCCTTTTAATCAGCATGATCGCATCTTTATATCCTTCATAACAAACCAGTTTGCAATTCTTCCCATGGATCTGACATCTGACTTCGCTCAACATAACTCTGCTCACCAGTGTTCTTTAAGAGTAGTTTATATTATGGATATGATGTTGATTGTGATTATATTAAAGATAACATAATCAGATTAATGGAACATGGTACTGTGACATTGCCACAGTCACACATGTCTTTAAAAGGGATCTGTTTCTGGAATAGAGGAGACATTGCTATTTTATTTTATCAGCTGCTAAATAGACCATGAAAAGGCGGAGCGGAACAGTACTCAAATATTTACATGTTTGTAAGGAGCGTACATTTCTCAAGGTGATGTTCTGTAGTAAATCTGACACCATACTGTGACAGTAAACAGCCAGCTAAAGCTGACAGCTCAGTGGTGGTGTTTTGATTGCATTTCAGAGGGTTAGTGCAAATACGCAGAGTAACTTTTTGTCTTCAATTCTTTTTGTTGTCTGCAGTTTTATTTTGCTTGTCGGGGTTCGCTTGTGATTAACATTTGGTCCAAATACTACTCCTACTCACAGGTATGATGTGACAATGACAGCAAGGTTAGCAAAGATGATTGTTGAGGCTAAGCAATGCGATAAACTCAGCCACTGGATGAAATAATCCTGATTACATTTGACAGCATCCGACCTGACACTTCTCTTTGTCGTCGTCTTCCGTGTATGTTCTTGTGTGCACATTGTCAGTGTGTGTGTTCACCGTGTGTGTGTTAAAGCCAGGGGAATGTCCTGGTTCATTACCAAAGCAGTAGCATTCCCTTGCTAACCATCCAAGCTTCGCAGAGGTCTGAACCTGCCATGATCATCCCTGGTCCTGGATAAACATCAAAATGCTCTCCTCTCCTCAGTCCTTGCTAATCAGATGCCAGGCTCAGTCGCTGTCAGAAGACACGCCAACATACTCTCAGTGTGGACCAGGGCTATCTGTGTGTGTCTCTGCCAGCTTAAATCTTCCTGCTCTTCCTGTTGCCTAGTGCCTCTTTACCCCGGTGACCGTGGCTTATATTCTCCCCCACATACAGACCAGTCAGTATGAACACCAATGGGAGTTTTTTATTTTCTCTACCCGAGAAGAAACATATTTTTTAATTTGTTGACACTTGAATGTTTATTTTAAGAGTACCATCTATCAATCAGGTGTCTAACATTTTAAGTGGGCAGTCCCTAAAACCCCTTTGGATAACACTATATAGAGTAACACTGTTAAAGTCACAAAGTTTGTCACTTACATTGTTGCAGCAAAAAGCTCAGCCAGGTTCAATTTAACATGGTCTTTTCTGTCTAAACATAGCCATAGAAGTAGTAGCGAAAGCTGCAGACTTCGTTTTTATCAAAGACACACACTAACACACTAATATGAGTTTTATAATTGCTGATGTAATTGATCACTTTTTTTACCCCTTCATCCCCAAAAATGCTTTGGCAAGCCATACTATTTTTTGTTTTTCTCATGTTCGTATCTACAATACAGCACTTTATTTAAACCTGCAATTACAGTTTTGAAATCACTTTTGAACCAGCTTAACAATCTCTAAAATTTGTATCAACATATTGATACTGAAATCGATACGGCAGAGATTTAAGAGCTTTTTTGAAGCTGTAACAAAAACTAATGAGAGCGCTGATAGTACACCAAAACAATGAAGTTGTGTGTGAGCTAAAATAAAGTGAAAGATAGCTTCAAACACTGTTTTAAAAACAAAAACAATACCGATAATGGGACACTGTTGTTCACTCTGCAACAATATACTTTTTCAATCTTTGAGAAGTTACTTTAGAGGAAATGTTAGGGCAACTCTTAAGTTCATTCTGTAACTTTGTGGGATAAGAAGTTCACAAATGAATGTCATCAGTCAGTGTCCTCACTCACATGTGTACTAATACACATGTGTGTGTATCTGTGTGTGCAGGCATGTGTGTGAAGGTATCATCTCGGCTCGGTAGCAGCTAGCTAGCGGCTAAATGACTCTCCACACTTCATTAGCGGCGATGAGGTGAGCTGCTCATCTCCTCATTGTTAGCTAGCGCTAAGCTGCAGTAATCCCAAACAAAGGGCCGGGGCCTCGCAGCAGCCTGCGTGGATTAGACCGCTTTCTAGAAATATCCAAGAGAGATTCATTCTCATTCAAATTGGCCTGTAAACAAAACCAGCGGTGGCCGGGGAGAGAGATGAGAGAGGGGAGAGATGAGTGTATGATGGAGTGAGTGTGAAATATCGTGTATGTATACATGTGTAATATCTCTGTAGTGTGTGTTTGTTTGCGTGTGTGTCTGTATGAAGCAAGTGTAAATTAGTGAGAGTGTGGAAGCTCCACAGTAAAAAAGTGAAGGAGAAAAGGAGCAAAAATGGATAAAGAATAACAATTTGACCCAGCTGTATATTTAAATTACATAATACACTTCTGGCACCTCCCCAATTCAATGAAAGACAATAGAATTTCAAATTTGGTGCTCAAAACTTTCTAAAACTACATTTAAGATTCCATAAAAATAAAATCAAGTACTCTGGTTTTGATTCAATGTATATCATGGTTCAGGTCCTTTTAATCCTTGAACGTTTGCCAAATTGGGGGCTTCAAATGTTTGGAAAATGGACAATAGACATCAAAAGCGCCTGAATTCATACGTTTTTGAAAGAAAGAAAATGAAGTTATTTAGATTTGTTTTACTCATGTTCCGTGAATAGGTTGCGTTCCGCTGGCTTTAATGATTCCTACAGTGATGTCTTTGTTTTAAGCCTCTGCTGCCTTAAAAAAGGGAAGTTGGTCATTAACCATGATCCATGTCTTGATCCATAGTTGTGCCCTCTATGCTATGTTAGGTCCTTGAATTTGAGATACTTGGGTTTGGAATCTGTTGTTTAAGTAGTTGAAAGTGATATATGGCTTGGCTTCTTTTTAAGAATATGCCGAAGGTACGTGGCTGATGTGTTGAAAATAGGCAATAATCTATCAGCAACATGTTCTCCCCATTCCTAAAAAATCCCCTGTAGTGTACCCATTGTACTGGGGTCAAGGCACAAATTGCTACATTGAGGTCTCAAAACCTTGGAAAAAACCACCGCCACTTAAGTATTTCTACATATCTCCACAAACTTAAAGTAGCTGTGTGTTGTGCATGGTATATGTTTTGAAGTGACTGTCAGACTTAGTCTGTCAGATCATTTAGTTCTTCTTCTCATGTAAAGATGGCTTAAAACCAGATACCGATGTTATCATGTTCGGCTCTTTTCATTGAGCCAGATGCAGCTGCTTGTAACAGGCTCAGCAGGAACATTTTCACTCAAGTGACGAGAGTTGTCCTTTGAGACATCCTGCTAATCTGACTTGTTAATACTCATAAATAACCATCCATCAGCCCAGTGAATAAGATATATTAAAGCAGGCTTCTTCATCGGGCTGATCTGATGTTTTGATTAGATGTTTTTGGGTTAATTCTGCACTGAAATGCCAACAAATATTCAAATGTCATTACAGCCATGCATCACATTTCCTGATGCTCGTCACTCTTATTATTGGTTTTGATCATTATTAGCTGTCACTCAAATGGAATGCAAATCCAATCCAATCAAATGGGTTAGCTAACTATACAATTTGTCATTTTAATATGATGTCACTGAAAATGTAACTGATCTGATGACCAGGCTTTCTGTGTTTTCATCCAGTATTTGATCATTCTAATGATAAAATCATCCGGTGTGTTGGTTTATAATGTAGGACCTGTACAGTAGTTAGTCAAATAGTAAGCCATTAGCAACCATCAGTCAACGATTTTGTTTGGTTGTCATGATGTGGCCTAAACGTTGCAAGTTAACCCAATAATCAAGTATTTCAAGATTGTATATACTACCCATCATCTAGATCTTAAATCTAATCTTAAACCCGACTGCATTTACTTATCCATCATGCTAATATCCTGTCTAATCTTTAATCTAAATGTCTATCCACTAAATGTTTGGATTTCTGACGTTTTAATTGGCATTTTGGTTTATCCCTTATTTATATATATATATATATTATATTGCATTACATATAATTTAGCTGACACTTTTGTCCAAGGCGACTTACGATAAGTGCAGAAACCATAATATATAAACTAAGTATGAAAGAAGTATGAAAAAAAAGCTACACAGAAGTCTTAGCACATAAGGGTGGAATATACAAATGTATTTTATTGACGACATGTGCATTATATATGTACCTGGGGTAAATGTGTTAACACTCTCGGTGGTGCTTCAATGCCTTCTGCCAAACAAGTCTTCATCAGAACAAAGAACAGTTGTTTCTGCGGCTGGATTATTAAGAGATCATTTGTGCTTCTTTACCGTGCTACTGTTCAGCTGCAGCTTTATAGAAAATCAAAATGTCCAGGATTGAAATGATAGCAGTTTAGTTCACATCATTCTAATTTCATCATAAAAATTGTCTCTGCTATTTGTGAGTTTTAAAAAAAAAAATCACCAACATTATATTTTACTTTGAAAAAACTCTCAAGTTGACATCACGCATGCTAATATTCTCTGTGGAAAAAGTCAATAGGAGACCGTAAATGTCTTTGCACGGCCATTAAACCTAACACAAAAACATGTTGTTTGGTTTGGCCTATTACAAACTAATGCACCAGCACTTTGGTTTTTTGAGCGAATGTAGTTATCTTTCTGTTCTGAGTTGAAGTGCAATGTAATATCTATCCTTAGAGCCTCTTTTAGAGTTGAATTTGTTTCAGCTTTCCTGAACTTACTCACATTAAAGCTTACAGTCCAGACATAATAATCACATTCATCTATTACCATGAACCATACCTGAAAAAATGGTGGCTTTTCCCAATGCACACTGTCTGTATCTTCACTGTTTAAACTAGTTATGCTGCATTCTTCATTAATGACATTCCAGTGAAGTGTGTGGTTCTTTAAATATCTGTGTGTGTGTGTGTGTGTGTGTGTGTGTGTGTGTGTGTGTGTGTGTGTGTGTGTGTGTGTGTGTGTGTGTGTGTGTGTGTGTGTGTGTGTGTGTGTGTGTGTGTGTGTGTGTGTGTGTGTGTGTGTGTGTGTGTGTGTGTGTGTGTGTGTGTGTGTGTGTGTGTGTGTGTGTGTGTGTGAAATGTTCTGAACATAATTTGTGCCCATGCTAACTTTCCTGAAGATGGTAATTTTGCTGTAATCCAAAAACATAACCTCAATGGCAAAACGGAGGAATGTGATGAGATTAATTTTGTAAATGTGTTAAGTGTATTTCAAGAGAATGACATTTTCCACTTATTGTATCTTTAGAAAAATAACGACGATTTCAATGACTACAAGTATTCGATTTTAGGTCGGTATTATTTGATCATCTGTTGGGTGTTCTCCATTCATAGAGGGTCTTTTTGTGTACATTTTGACAAGGTATTACATATCCCTCACGTCTGAGGTCACTTCAGTTGCTACAGGCTTTAATGTCTCTTGTTTTGTGTTCATTTTGAGTTATCTGTTCAAAAAGATACTGCCTTATGTTTACTGCCTTGGGCCATTTGTGCTTTCTTTGTGTGGCTTGTTGAATCCCAAACAAGCCGACTGTTAGTACTGCTGTACCTTATCAAGCTTTACACCATGCAGATGTTTCAGTTGTATCCCGACACATTTTTTCCTGCAGTGAAATGGGTTAATCAATAAAGCAATTCAAATCTCAAGATAACATGCCGTGTCCAAGTCGTCTAAGTTTTTTATTTCAGTTTTTCCACACTTTTATTCATTGCTCTCTATTTCTGTTTTCATCACACTAATGCTAAATACTAAAAGCTAGTTTGTCATCAATCTTCCTAAAGTTATGTTCTACTTCACAAGACCAACACACACACAAAGAGTCAAGCAAGTTAAAATCACATCTTGATAAAAGACAGCATCCAAGGTGAAATAGTCAGTTAAGAATATACAAGCGCTCAGTGGCCAAATCCCAACTATTGCATGTTTTAATTATGTAATTAACTTTGGTTTTAAAGATCCTAATAAAACATATATGTTGGTGGGGTTTTACAGTAATGATTGTTTTCTTAAGTGTTGAACAACTATTTGAAATCCTTTTACTTCACTTATTAGTCCTGCATTGAAAATATTACTTGAGTAAATACTTGTTGTAAAGGTATTCATGACGTTTACCATAATATATTCATATTTTAAATGTTGGGTTTGAAATACTGATGCATTAAGTCATATTTTACTGTTCTATCTTGTGCAGTTCATGTTTATTTTCTCTTGTTTTGTGCATAATATTTTACATAACTATTGACAGCCTGGCATGCAAAAGTAACCTGTGACTAAAGCTGTCAATCTATACCATCATTAATGGCATATCAGTGTTTCCCATACATTGATTTATTTGTGGCGGGCCGCAACAATTAAATATCGTCCGCCACAAATGGATCTCATAAAAAAAAATATATATATATATTATTTATTTATTTATTTATTTATTTATTTATTTATTTATTTATTTATTTATTTATTTATTTATTTATTTATTTATTTATTTATTTCGTAGTCTAATGGATAGTAAGGTGAGCTGATGATCGTAAGGTTGCGAGTTCAAATCCTTCCTGGAACACCACTACTAGTGTGCCCTTGAGTAAGGCACTTAGCCCTTGGTTACTCCAGGGAGAATGTCCCTGTAATTGGTCATTGTAAGTTGCTTTGGAATAAGGCGTCTGCGAAATGCCTGAATTGTAAATTATATTTTTGGGAGAATAAACCCCACAGATCCTCAACTCTGGTGTGTTTCACTCATTAACAACGCAACACAGAGCAACAAGAGCGTTGTCTACAGTAGCCATGAACTCGCATGTATTATCTTATTTGAGGGGGGGGGGGGGGGGGTGAATTTATGGACCACCCGAATAGGTTAAGGGGCTTTTGGCTTTTCTTGCCGGGGGGGAGGGGGGTGCGGTGCCCCCACAAATAGAATCAAATTCTGTGGGAAACACTGCATATAAGCCCAGTACACATAAACAAGTATATATGCAAACAAACCACACAGGAGCAGGCCTTTCGATCCAACTAAGAACGTTATTTTGCAGAGGACGTTTTGAAAGCCATGTCCTATAGATCTTATTTAAAAACATTTGATGGACATCAGATAGCTTGAGTTTAAATATTTGACTTATGATCATAGAGCTCAAGTTACAAAACAGCAACACATTGCATACAGTGTTTATAATGTATATTGAACTGAAATCTAAGGATGCAATTAAGAGTATAATAAAGACAGATGAGTTTAATGCAAACAGAGGTTTTATGTCTGTCCAGAGAGGAGATCTGTGATTCTGTCACCGGCCTGTCTGCCTCTTTCCAGTTAGACACAAGGAGAGAAAGACACATGCCTTCTCACTGACTTTGTAGCTGTAACTGTTATAATGTTAATCAATTTCTCTTTCTAGTTGTGTGTGTGTGTGTGTGTGTGGGTGTGGGTGTGGGGGTGGGTGTGTGTGTGTGTGTGTGTGTGTGTGTGTGTGTGTGTGTGTGTGTGTGTGTGTGTGTGTGTGTGTGTGTGTGTGTGTGTGTGTGTGTGTGTGTGTGTGTGTGTGTGTGTGTGTGTGTGTGTGTGTGTGTGTGTGTGTGTGTGTGTGTGTGTGTGTGTGTGTGTGTGTGTGTGTGTGTGTGTTTGGTTCCTGAACAAACAGCTGCAGGACTACAGCGTCTTTCCTGCACCTTTCCGATTCCTGCCATGTACATACTACAGCACTTTGCTGTTAACATACGCAAATGTTATCCACACAACTTTTTTCTTTTCCTGAAAATGTGTCCTTCAACACTAAAACTTGTAAAGCAAAATCGAAGCTAGACATTCCAACATATTGTAGAGTAGGACGGTCGGTGTTGATACCGCCAAATTGTCTGTCTTTCCGTATTCTGACAAGAAGAGGAGTAGAAATAGGAAAGTGATTACAGAAAGTTGGCCTCTAGTTTGTTACATTCTGTCTGGCCTGTGCAGTCTTAAATATGACAAGAGGCCATCTTCTGCAGATGTATCGATAGCAGATGTTATTTTCCTCCAGAAAGCTCTGAAGAATTACTGTTTAAATTCATAGAGGAAAATTAAGCCTTTAAGAAAGACACTCATACAACGGACTGTCCCTTTTTAGTGTTATACGAAGCAGTAGGCTACAATAAAAAACAATATGAGAATTTGATGTTCCGTTCTTTTGGTAATGATGGTATTTGGTCTCAGTTGAACTTAATTAGCATTTAAGCAAGACATATTTTTGACCAATACAATGAACAAATAAACACACTTTTTGAAACAGAAAAGAGTGGCTGTAGAATATTATTACATCAACTTTTATAATGATCAACTCTAGATTTAAACTATTTACCTTTCCGTATTTGCTGATATAATGCAAATGATAGTATAGTAGCCATTCAACAATATTACTGTTTTCTACTCAAGGGCAAGTATAGCAGTGTTAATGATGGCTGTGAGGTGTGACATGATTGACAGTTGGTTTGCCATATCTCCCTCAATAGGGCTCCCCTTTTTCACTGATTACTGTGTTGATGTGTCTGTATAACACACACACACACACACACACAAAACTATGCCGATACACAAAGGGAGCCCACTGTGGATCTCCCATCAGGCCAAGGTGCGAGAAAACGCACAAAACAGATGCAGCAAATGTGTCCACACTCATGCATATGGAGCATGAGTGTGTATGCATATGTGTGTATTGTGTGTGCACACGTCAATAGACAGATTCAATGTGAAAGGCATTAGCATTCAGTGATGATGTTTCTAAAGGCTCTCATGGTGCCACTGGACTCATGCGCTCACATTCAGCCTCTGTAGATGGGTTTATAATTAAAGGGGCTCTCGCTCTCTAATAGGAGTGGTGTGTGTGTGTGATTTAGAATATATGGCACAGATTGATCAGATAAAGAGCCAAAGTCATATTACTTCTACTGCTAAGCCTATTCACACTGAGAGCACTGATCCCCCTCTTTCAGTTTTTTCTCTGAGTCTGTAAATCTTCCTGTGACGCTGATTCTGCTGCTTTTCCCGTTCCTCTTCTGTTAACCCAAGTGTTTTTCAGACATATTCCCCTCAGCTTTGGTATGTTGTGTATGCATATAGAGTCCACCAAACTCTCTGGCTGTCTGTTGTTTTTGTTCAGCTACTGTGCCTTGTTCGGCGGAAAACCATGATTCTAGAAATGTTAAATGCATCACTTACACTGTTTGTAATGCAAATAAAATAAATAATGAAGCTATTTATTTTCGGGAAACAATCCTGATTACTATAAAATGACTTATTGAAACCAATGCGCACAGTAGATAGCGTCAAAAGAGGAACATGGAATGCGGATCATGTTGTGTTTTCCTTATTTTATAGAGAGGAACTGATTTAATTTGCCGGCACACAAACAGAAAGATGCCGATGGTGCTGCTGATACTGAAACTCCAGCAACTTTGTATCAGTGTGTGGACATTTTTCTCATATGAACTGAGTAAAGAATAATTCAAAATCTATGGTGACGCAGTGTACAATATGAGGCCTTAGTCTTAACTCATTGTACGTGAAAACTTTATCAAATGTGATTGGTTAAAGGATGAGCAGGCTAGTGTGTGTGTAGAAGAAAACTGGTTGTGTGTGTATATCAATGTTTCGAAATGGGATTCTTTACACACTTCTCACCTCTTCTGTCCTCCATTATCCCCCCCTTGTATCCCCTCTCCTTTCCCTCCACTCATTCCTCTCTCCTCCTCACCCCTCATTCCCTCATCTAGTGCCCCTATCTCCTCCTGCTGCATCCCCCACAACCTCCCTCCACCCCTTTGATAGACAGGGTGTCCTCACCTTATAACGATCAGTGACATCCAATATGTTTGGCTTGGGATCATCCCCTGTGAGTCCATTGTGCTTTCTGTTAAACGCTTTATTGATTAGCCATGAGTTAATTACAAATGACATCAACCGTGGGCATCGAGGTGGCCTGCACGCGGCTGCAGGATCCATCCTGGTGGAGGGAGCTATGACATGTTGACTACACACACCTGCAGGCGTGCATCTCCACCTTAGCGGGTTACATTAGGCTACCTGCTTTCCCTCCTTATTAACAACCATGCATTTATGACATTTCACAGTGCCTTATCAACGCTTTAAGGGCATGCAATATTTTCTGGGCCATTATAGTGAAAAGGGTAGAATTAGGAACAGGAGTTTTCTGCAAGACACCAGGGGTATGCGCCCTGAATGCTTAATTCTATCAAGCACAACTTGACTCATCCTATGCAAAAATGATGAGGCTGTGCCAAATCCACAGCAGACCTTTGGAGGCTAATGTATTCTGGATTTAAGCTCCATTGTAAAATCCATAACACGCCTGCACCTGACCTGCTCTGCTGCAGCACCCCGAAAACAACCCCTCACCTCTGACTTTTTGCACAAAGTTAAGAAATGTAAACAATAGCAGAATAATAATTATAGCTTCATAATGACAATAATAATAATAATCGTTTCAAGCTTCAACAGCATGCACTTTTTCGAGATTTTTCCTTTTCATGCCGTGTCAGTTTCTCTTTGACATTGCCATGTACTTTGTGCAAAAGGAAAAAAGAAGCGAAAAAAATCTTTATCAAATCCCCATTCTGAGGCTTTCAATAAGGCAGGCCATTACCTCACTGGAGCTTTTGTTCGGCCCATACAAGAGAGAACAAAATGGTTATTCAGGAGGACGCTTTAGATTTTTATTGTGGGCTTGCTATTCACAAAGAGCACCGTTATTGTATTAAAAGAACCATCTGTGGCAGAAACAATGGCTTCAAATTATCTGTGAATACCCAGTGAACAAAATATAAAGCTTTTTCCTGCTCATTATGTGGGCTAAGCTAGGGGGTGGAAGATAGGAGAGGAGAGGCATAGACTTTGCTATAACTGACTTTTGTTGTTCTTGCTTGCATTCTTCTCCTTTTTAAATCGGCCCCCTTTTCACATTGTGTGTCGCCATAAACGGCTTTTCTTGTTGCAGGGCTCGCGGAAAGAAGACAGCGCAGCTCCAGACAGACAGCGGGGCTACACCGCGGACATAGCGAGCCGGCTGCCGGATAGAAACAGCGCGGACTACCGGGGATGGGGGAACTTGCGGAGGGCGCCGTTTTGAGATTTCGCAGGCCGGCGTTGGGAGCTCTGTGCCGGGCACGCGGATGCTTCCTCGCCGGGGGATGTGCGCTGGAGAAGGTTGAGAGGAACGGCATCTTATTTAATTTCTGCCAATCAAGACAAGAGGAGGACAACTCCCAAACTGGCAGTAAGTTGGAGTGCAGTGGAGAGGAGAAGCCGTTTGTGTGTGCGTGTGTTTGTGTGCGTGTCGCTGTCGGTGTGTATCTCAGTGTGTGTTTGAGTCGGGGTGTGTGTAAACCATGCAGTGTTGTGGAATGACACCGCATGGCATCATGAGCTTCACTGACTGTCTGAGTTGTTGGCCGCTTTGCTTTACTCAACATGCACATAGATCATCTGTGCAGACAGAATAAATATGGATATCACATTTTATTTATTTCCTTGACGTATTTGAATAATAATTATGGTTATGTTTTCCCCTTTGAATATGTATTATATACAACGGCAAACAAACGCTGGTTTAATTACAAATTATACAGAAAACTTTGGATTGTTATTTCTAAAATCGGTGACCTTTTATTAGGAGATTAAAAATGTTTTTTATTTTTCGCTTAACATTTTATTTATATTATTAATATTTTTATTTTCTTGCTTTATATTTTAATTGCATATGGCCTTAAACGAAATGTTGTCAAAGTTGCAACCTGACAAATACTGTGTAAAAATGCTAACTATTTTAAGTTTGTCATCGACTTAAATATCATAAATATATCATGTCCAAATCTATTTGCAAGAAATAGTAAAATGATGAGATAAACCATAACTTGAGCAATAAACTTGTGTCTTCAAAATTGAAAACAATTGTATTCCTAGTGTATCTAAAAATAAAAGGAAAACAAGCTCTACGTTATTTATATTTTCCACAATTATCTCCGAGCAGGATTTATTAATGATTTCATTAAGTATTTTCTCGGCTGCATCCCCAGCCCCTGTTACGGCCCCTAGTGGAAAGAAGAGACAAGTGTATTTCCATTTCACCTGAAATCTGTACCTCTCATTGCCATATATAGGCCTACAATAATAATTCAAATATATTCAAATCTTCAACATAATAACTACTTTTTATTTATTTATTTTTTGTCACGTGTAAGCTTGTATTTGCATTTTATTAGTTCCAAAAGTAGCATTATGCCATACCTTTGTATGAGTTGACGTCCTCTTTGCGCAGTTGTTAGAATATTTTCCAGTTATATTTGTGCTCTTTTTTTTTTGCTTGTTTTTGCAGTGATCCTAAAATCATCTAAATTGGTGAAACCACTAAACAGTATTTTGATATCACAGCGTGGGGTGAATGCTGTATTTGCTGTATCCATCCCAACCATGGTGTATCGCGGGGGCTTACAAGTGGTCCGAGGGAGCCGCCCTGTTAGTTTCTACAGTTTTTTTGTCTAACAACGGCTTTAATTCAGGATGATTGTGGATGCAGGGCCATTCCCGGCTGGATGGGGCCTGCTTTCAGAGAGCTGCAGGACCCCGCTGTTCCTTTATTATCATAAGCAGATTAGAGGTAGCGGGGAACACACTCAGATGCAGATAGCAGCCGAGCGCCCCATTTCAACCTTGCATTATAATGGACCGAGCTGCATGTGTCGCCTCTCGCAGCCTATTAAGCACAAGATGAATCTTATGTAAGGTGGCCGGGGCCGGCATAATGAGAGCACGGGGGCTCCGCTCCTCCATTTATTATCAAATGACTAAAACAAAAATAATAAGGCTTGATCCATTCACTTTCAATTATGATTTAATCTAGAGACACGCATTTAAATTAAATTATTTCAGGTGTATGTACTTGATCTACCTTTAATTATTGGGGTTGTCTGATTTGCAGACAGGCTGTGTTGTGACTGACTACACCTTGTGCATGTCTGCTATTTTCAATTGTTGCTGGATAATAATATATAGCCTACATGTTAAAATAAAAATGCATGCCATTTACTATAAAAAATTAACCGAACTTAAAAACAAGCTTCCCTTTTGCTGTGAGGAGAAGCCTGTCTGAGCATTTGCAGTTGCTTGCAGTTCCCTGTCTGTCCAGTAGGCGGCACTAGTGTCCCACAGTCTTGTCTTTAGGATGGAGATTCAGCAGAAGCAAAACAAGTGGCACCCACACTTACAACCGTAAAACATAACTTTAGTCGTTATTGGATATTAAAACTATATGAGTGAATAATTTCGCTTTAAACACGAAGATATTGGTTTTCTGTCATAGTAATCGCAGTGTGTTCGGTTTGATCTGGAATAAAGTGAAGCAGGTGGAGGCCGCTTTTCACACTAATTGGCTGACACGCTTGTTCAGGCTGATATGAATGAGCTGTGCCTTTTGTGCAAAGACACTTTATCTTAAAATATTCCTCACCTTTATTTCTCCTCCCCTCGTGTCCCCGGTACGTCCCCCCCCCCCCCCCCCCCCCCCCCCCCCCCCCCCCCCCACTACAAATCCCCAACAACAACAGCAGCACTGTGGCAGTGGAAGTGGAGTGGAGTTGGGTCTTTGTCCGGACAGATGTAGCGACAACATCCCAAACAAAAACCGCTTATTTGTGCTGAGATGAGCCCGTCTGCCTTCTGTGTGTTGGCATTCAACTTCACTAAACAAAGGGCTGGGGGAAACATCTTGGATTACCTTTCCTCTTTTCAACGCTAAAAACCAGCCGTGGCTTCCCCCCCCCCCCCCCCCCCCCCCTCTCTCTCTCTCTCTCTCACACACACACACACACACACACACACACACACACACACACGCACACGCACACGCACACACACCAGTGCTATTCAACGATTTAACAAAGTTTATTTAAGTGTTGTTATGTTATTGGGCCGGTAAGTGGGGGCATTAGTGACTTTTTGATTCTGAACAACAGAAGTGTCACGGGCCAGGACTTAATGTCAGAACAATGCTGTTCAAGATAAGATGATACTGACACCATTAATGTCAATATTTGATTAATTTATTTAACAATTTTTATTTATTTTGTTCACACTGTATTACAAATGACCCTTTGCACTTTAGATTAGATGTGGATGCTGCAAATGTTAATAAGAAAACAACCGAAAACATTCATTTTTCGCTTTATATCTTTTGACATATGTTTTGTGTTTATTAGGAAAGTTGTATTTTACTTGTAAATGTTTGCAAAACGATTTTTCTAAACTGCCAGAAATATGTGTTCCAGCTTCCTCTTTCTCCGTATTAATATAACTGCCAGTGTGCATATATTTCCATAGAAATATCTCCATAAGCCTGGAAATAGTAAATACTTTATATTGGCTCATATGGGCAGCCTGAGTGTGCGTGTGTCTCGGGGCAGAGCAGCCCCGCCCATTTATGCTAATTAATGCCTCCCATTGGTGTGTCAGGGGAGCAGGCCCGCTCTGATTGGCCAGGTCGAAGCCATTTATTCTCTGACAGCCCCGTCACATGAATGGTTGTCTATTAACTTGTTCAAAAACTATCTGGAGTTGACAAGGCTCAGGCGGACACAGGCGAAAAGTACAGTTTGTTGATGCTTTCTCGGAGAGGCAACAGGAGAAGTTTTGTGGACACAACATAGCCGGGACCTATTGGGAGAAGGCTCTTTCCCACACACACTCGGCCACACTCACCGAGAGGAGAAGAGAGTGTAGATGAGACGCGGCTTGTTGTTTTTTTTCCAGAGAAAAAGTTGCAGAGCAAAATCGACAGGTAACTTTTAGCAGGAGCACTGCGATCCCCACTGCCCTGCCTCTGGCTTGTGGAGTTTGTCTCTGTGTGTTTTTATTTTTAAACGCTCCCCCCTCTCGGGAGGTCCAACTAAAAGCTGTTCCTGATGTATAACATGATGGAGACTGAACTGAAGCCCCCTGCTCCCCAAACCAACACGGGGGGCCCGGGCAACAACACGTCCGGAAACGGACCCAACCAGAAAAACAGTCCGGAGCGGGTCAAGAGACCCATGAACGCGTTCATGGTGTGGTCCAGGGGCCAGAGGAGGAAGATGGCGCAAGAAAACCCCAAAATGCACAACTCGGAGATAAGCAAGAGGCTGGGCGCCGAGTGGAAACTTCTGTCCGAGAGCGAGAAGAGACCTTTCATCGACGAAGCCAAGAGGCTGAGGGCCCTGCACATGAAGGAGCATCCGGATTACAAATACCGGCCCCGGCGGAAAACCAAGACCCTCATGAAGAAGGACAAGTACACCTTGCCCGGTGGGCTGCTGGCTCCGGGAGGAAACGGGATGGGATCTGGGGTCGGTGTGGGGGGCGGGCTAGGCGGTGGGGTGAACCAGCGGATGGACAGCTACGCAGCACACATGAACGGCTGGACCAACGGGGGCTACGGCATGATGCAGGACCAGCTGAGCTACCAGCACCCGGGGCTGAACGCGCACAACCCGAGCCAGATGCAGTCCATGCACCGCTACGACATGAGTGCGCTGCAGTACAACAGCATGACAGGCTCCCAGGGCTACATGAACGGCTCCCCGACATACTCCATGTCCTATTCCCAGCAAAGCACGCCTGGGATGACCGCCCTGGGCTCCATGGGACCCTCTTCGGTGGTGAAGTCCGAGTCCAGCAGCTCCAGCCCTCCCGTCGTCACTTCGTCGTCCCACCGGGCCGGCCCGGGCTGCCAAAGCGGGGATCTGAGGGACATGATCAGCATGTACCTGCCCGGGGCGGATGTCAGCGAGCAGAACGCCCAGACCAGGCTACACATGTCCGGCCACTACCAGAGCACCGTGCCCGGGACGACGATCAACGGCACGCTGCCCTTAACACACATGTAAGAGACACACAGAGAGAGAAAGAGAGAAAAAAATGAACTTTATAAGATAAACTGTGGACTATTAACGTTGGACTATTTTTGTACAGAAAATATTCGGGGTGGGAAAAGTTGTATAGAAGTCTCCAGGAAAAGGACACACGACTCTTTTTTTCTTTCATTTTATTCTAAGGAAGCTCTAGAGGAACGGTAGGAGATCCCCTGGTCACTGGTGGATGAAGTTTGGAAGAATAGAAAGTGGGAGTCGCAATCAAATGTTTTATTATTGCAATCACCTTTTTGTACAGTATTTATCAAAGAAACATTACAATCAGATTAAATTGTTTGTTAAACTGCAAGAGGTTGCAATTTCTTTTTTTCTTTTTTTCTATATATATAAAGCAACGCCGGTTCTGCAGAAAATATTAAAAGTGAAGATGGCAGAACTGGAATTATATGGGAGTGATCAGTTATGCTCCTTTATACAGGAAACATTGGGAAGAAAAGGGACATAACACGAAGCAGGTACTGTTTTTTCATTTAAGGTCAATACTACTTAACATTTTAATTTCTTAAAAAATGATAAGACACTTTTTTTTTCTCTCATACAACTTAAAATATAGGTTGTTAATTTATATATCCGTCTCCCACTTTTCATCTGTTAGAGGTATGATGCTTGTGCTCTTTATTTTCTAATTGAGTTGTACAATTTCTGTATATTTACTGTGATATTTTAAGTTTTTATTTCAAAAATCCATTCCCGTAGTTGTATTTTAAAAATGGTGGCCTGTACGCAGAAGCCAACCACTCCATGTATATACTGGAACTAATACCATGCTTATAACAGTTACAATTTCAGCTGAGTATATTTTTTTTTCAATATGCAGTTTGAAATGAATAAATTTTGGAAATTTGGATACTTGAAATTGTTTGAGTTTTGATTTTATTTCTCTTTCGTATTTTGTTTCAATTGTCCTCTGTCTGTGGAGCTTTTCTGTCTTTCTGCTGATGTTAATTAATTCCTGTAACTGTAACACTGACTCTTTACATCTTCATGAATATAAAGTACAATATCTAGGCTAGAAAAAAAAAGATTTGGGGGGGTTATCATTGCTTCTTTTTAACTCCACTGTTCAAATAACTGGGCGTCATGGTTTCTATTTTCTAGCGCCTGCGGAGGGTCCCATCAAGCCAAGGTTTGTTGCCTGTTTCATAAAAAAAGTCGGCCAAAATTCAAACAACATTCCGAAATAATGTCCTCTATCCTTTTTTAAACAAAAACATCTAATCACCAATAATAATGGCTGTTGAGGCCCAGGCTACATTTCTACATATATTTTCTTTTTAATGAATTTATTTCTGCATTATTTATTATTGTGTGTCAATATATTGGCCTGCTTTTGGGACAGGAGACTGAGTGAGAACTAATAAGGTTATTTAAAAAACGGGCATAAAAAACATATTTATTTCCATAATTAATTTACAGTTATTATAGATTGGTGTAAGCTGTCTTCAGCATTTCTGTCATTGGTGGATTTTAATTTTAAAGACACTTAGGCCTAACTGTGACAGCAGTCCATGAGTATTTACAACAACCTAATCCTTTGAGCTCAGGCCTGTTTCATGTTGTTACAGTTCCTCTCGATGTTTGGTTTAACTAATAAGGTCGGTGTGATTTGGACTATTTTTGTAATACTCAAAATAATGGAGCTGCAGCTTATCACTCTAAATGTTCAATTAGGTCTAAATTGAAAGGTGAGCCCTGTTGAAAGGAGCCAAGCGAGCGGGACCAGCGAGATGCTTTTTCACCCGCCATGTAATGGCTCCATATAAAGTCTCGAGTGAGCTCATTTTAATTTAATGTTTAATCAAACGGGCCTTGCTGTTTCCCGTTAACCCCGGTTCTCACGGTTCAAGCTCACCGGGACTCATCATTACCAACAACCCCTCCTGCCTTAGAAAAAACACGGAACCGGTTCCAAAACGTTCCCATGCATCTACCAGCCACCCCTCCTCCCCCATAATAATAATAATCCTTATGATGAGTTAACTGCTCGCCTGAATTTAACTAACGGTTTTAAATCGGGTGTGTGTGTGAGAGAGAGAGTGTGTGTACACAGCGAGGTAGATTAGGGCCGTTGTGTCTTGCAGGCTGGGTCCCGGGGGAGTGGAGCTCACATTAACCGGCAGATGAATATTTGAAGAGGCCCCTCGGTATTTATCCTCTCCCTCTCCCCCCCTCTCTGTCTCTCTCAGCCGGACCTTCAAGAGGTCAGGGAATCGTTGGTTGCCCCATTAATTATTGATCCGAGCAGCTGAATTGGTTGTAACAGCCGAGCACACCGGTGATAAACCAGTTGTTTTTAAAAGGTCGGACGCATTAAAGTCTAATTTTTTTTCCACGAACACCGGGCCCCTGCAGACCGTAGGCCCCGCAAAATGATTATTTTTTCCCGGCTGAGCGCAGCACCTTTGATGTGGTGGAAACGCTTTCTGAATGCAGAGAACACATTATGTATTTGATGGTTAACTTGTATTTTCTATGGAGTCTCATAAAAAGCTGAAGATTATTTGTAACGGCTGTGATTGTATGTTCAAAATCAGGGTTTAAGTCCTGGGCTTCTTTTAAAAAAGAAAACCAACGTGTTATACGCTACACATGTTATTATGTTGTGTTTGATACTGATGCCTTCTCTCAGGATTTGGGAGTATTTTTGGCAACACATCCATGCTTTTAAATGTCCACTCTGTTTGTATTTTATTGTGAACACCTTAATATATTAATTATAAAATAGTCCCTTCCCGTGTGAGTGAGGCCACAAAGTGGGACACGATAAATGTTCACTCTGAAAACACTGATATCGCGTTATCGCAGAAGAAAAATATTAGCCCGCATTTAGCCCTGTGCTTTCCAAAAAGTGATTTAATCTCAGAGGAGCTTGGAGCTCAATGGCGCTCCTGTTCAAACATTAAATAAAGGCTCTGCACAGCAGCTGACAGTGAGACAGGGAATCAAGTGTCTCACATGTTACACCTCATACGGTGATAATGCGGGGGCTGAAGCCAACCTTGTAATACTTAGTTAAAATTAAAATTAGGCTATGTTTACGCCATGCTACTAAAATAAAACTTTTCATTTTACATCAGCAGGTGTGTTTGTGTGGTTAAACTGTGAGGCCCGGTCAAGGTGTTCCCCTACATCCTTTCATCCACCCACCCACCATTCATCCACCCATCCTTCTTTATATACCCATCCGTCCGTTCATCCATCCATCCGTCTCCCCTTCTGTTGCTCGCGTGCAGAGTCTGGCTGTCGCAGCTCGGGGATATTTGGACTGCAACAGGTGGTAAGCGCGAGCCTCTGCTTTTTTGTTGTTGCCCCCTCTTTAAAAAAAACGCCTAGATGTTATCTATAATAACCTGGCGCGTGTGTGTGCGCTGATATACCTCGGGCTCTTTCTAGTGGCCTTTATCACAACATGTGAAGTGTTACATTTTGTAGATGTAACACTTTACTTGTTATTGGAGGCACGACAAAAAGTTATTATTCTATAATAAAGAATAATCAAATTGTCCTTAAGAATCTCGCTCATTCACAGTGTTTCATTAACCACAAGGCCTCAGACAAAATAAAACATTAGATAGGGTACTTATATTTTTTGAATGAATATCGTTTTTTCCAAAATGTGAGATCATAGTTTATATGCTGGCCGTTTTCCTATTCATGTGTATGTTTGTTTTTGAGATGATACGAGTTTTAAAATTAGGTCAAATGACCCCCCTCACCCGCGCGCACACACACACACACACACACACACACACACACACACACACACACACACACACACACACACACACACACACACACACACACACACACACACACAAACAAAACGAGTTTCGTGGCCTGTAATTCCACGAGAGCCACTTTCCTTTTTCACCACGTTGCGGATAATAAGGAGGAGGGGGCATGACGTCACCCAATCAAAGCGCTCGGTCCTGATGTGTGTTTCCGTTGGTTAGTTTACTTTAATTTATTGTTTCTTCTGTGGTGGAATCCAATCCAATTGTCATCAGGAAAATTAATGTATAGCCCGATTGAACTTGACAGTATTAGCCTAATGGCAAATAAATGGGCAAGCTAATCAGACATAAATCATAAAATAGTTTAACTATACAGAATAAAAAGTATATTTTCAAATATGTTTTGCTATTCATTGCCATTACTGACCTCTTCCCCAAATATGTTTGTAGTACTGCAACATGTTTCCACTACCTGATTGATTGTCAGCTCTTCCAATTAAAAACAAATTCATATTTTTAAAATATATTTCATAGTTGTATGTTTTACAACTTGCAGACATGTATTTCATGCAGTCAATATTTTTCATGTTCACACTTTTCCGTTGTATGAATAAAGGTCAGAGGTTGTTTGGCTGAAAAGTATTGCAAAGTGGCTTCCCATACTGCTGCTGAGTCAACACAATTGAACACTTGTTAATAATTGTTATTATGGGCCCAACGGAGTTTGTATCATTCTACAACCAGGAAGTTTTATTTTTTAAAGACTGTTGATATATCTGGCTTTATCTATCTCAGAGAAGACTAGCAATAGCAAATAGTGAATAGCAAAACTGTCAGAGCAGAGAGCTGTGTGTGTGTGCGTCAGTGTTGGTTTGGAGCGCAGAGGGACTGCATGGCAGCCAGTAGCCTGCTGATCAAGCGCAGGTGCAGGGAAGGAAAGCGGGTGGTGTGTGCGTGAGCGTGCGCATTTTTCGCTCTCTTTCTTTATCTCTCTCTCTATCTCTCTCCCTCTCTCCCACACACGCACGCACACACGCACACACACACACACACACACACACACACACACACACACACACACACACACACACACACACACACACACACACACACACACACACACACACACACACACACACTTCCATTGAATCGGACCACACACTGACACAGACCAGCATGCCATCAGCCTCGCGCTGTTTTCGGCCTGCATTCTCAGAGGCTCTAGGCCTCTGCGACACCCCCCACTTTTTTTTCTCTTCTCCTTCCTCCTCCTCCCTTCTTCCTCCCCCACCACGTCACCGGCGGCTCGAGCTCCGTTTATCATTTCTGCTCATTGATGCTGACAGCTTTATAGAGCCCCATCATTAAAGGAATGCTCGGTTTGCAGCGGATCAACAACTCTTGACAAAAAAACAACCAATAGTTGTGTCCCTTTTTTGTTTTTTATTTAACTATAACTCACTGTCGGACAGAAGGGGATTAGCTTCAACAAAGTGGTATACAATACAAGTTGTAGGCTACTTCAACTCCAAGCAGATCCTTCTGGTGTTAGTCCATTAAACAGAAACAGATTGTTATAAATGATTAACAAAATATATAAAATGCTTATATAAAAACTTTTAGGCTAGTTTGACTCAGCACCACCTGCACCAGCTTCAATACAAAGCTTGTTATATGTAAAAACTATTGTTAGACTTTATTTTCCATGCAGCTACTTTCGACATAAAGTGCTGTAACATATTAACTGAATACTTTATTGTCTTCTCTACTGATCTTTTTTTGCATTAACAACTCTTTACATTGTCACTGATCTGTTAATTGTGGCTCTTATTGAATAGCTGCATAATAGTGTTTTAGCTTGTTTCAAATATGGGTTCCTAAACATTTAATGATCTAATGGTAAAAAACAATTATTGAAAATACTTTTTTCCATATACATTCCAGTTGAAAAAAGTTATTGGCCTGAGGTCTGTATGTCTTGTTGTACGTGTAAAATATGACACCGGATAATGTATTGATTAAGCATCAGTTTTCATTCCTCTGATAATATGCCTATCCTGCTTCTTGAAGAGATTAGCTGGGGAGAAATTATTATTTTCAATTAAAAGCTTAAAACTGTTTTTGTTATATCCCGGATAAGACTGTAAAAAACATCACTCGTGTTACTGCTCTTACAATCACTAATTTATATCGGTATAGCCACACACAAAAAAATTGCTGTGTCAATATGCACATTGTCTTATAACTAATTCGAGTTAATACAGCCATAATGGCAGTATACGACATGCTAATTGGCCCTTTTTCCTTCACAACAATGCTAGCAGATCAGCATCTCTTTATTATTTAATAGCGTCAAACGCTTGGCTGGCTGTGCTGGCTGCTGTTGGGGAGGACAATGCAGCTCCGATTCAGGAGATCCACTCACAAGCTATATGGTCACTGTGGAAAAAAACTGAGGGCTGAAGCTTTTCAGTAGGAAAGTGAGCAGATTAACTGAGATCGGGGGCTTTTAGGTTCAAACAAACACTTTGAAATATAAACAAAATAAAGGAGATTATTTTTGGGGCAACAGGTGACTGTCTGTGGGACCGGCCCATCGCGCAGCTGCAAGTGAAAGTGCTGCACGCTCTGCTGCGCCTTTGTTGTCCGGTACTGCGGAGAGTTTGTTTACTGATGGCCTCCTCGGGCATGTGGAGGCGAGGGCCAGGGGGGGGGGGGGGATTGCAGCGTGCAGAGGAGCAGGGTTGGATGAAACAACATCGTTGCTGGATAAAGCACAACACTCACGAGGTGCACAGTGATCCAGCTGGAGGGGTTTTGCACTTGTTTAATCGCCCGGCCAATGAACAGCTTTGATTTCCGGCACCGTCACTTGTTGAATCAGGGTTAAAAAAAAGAAGAAAATCTTGGATTTGTCATCTGTTAAATAATATAATATTTATTTCGTTTCATGGTAAAAAATAAGATAAAAAAGGAGAATAAATTGGTGATTGTGTTCCATTGTTTAGTTCTTTGTGCATTATTTGATAGGCCTACTTTTTAAAAGGCCGTTTTTTTTTTTTAAATGGAATTACTCGATTTCTAAAAGAAATGTAAATCAGCAAGTCAACGTGTACTAATTTGAATAGATCTAACAACTTTTTTTAAATGATATTGTCACTGTTCCTGTGAAGGCCCTCTGAGTGTGTTGCGTTCAGATGTTCCCTGGTAGAGAAGCCTGTTGAGCTGATGGGACTGAATCATCATTAACAAGCCAACAGACTCAACCCCCTCCTTTGGTCTCATTTCCCAGCATAGACACTAACCTCTTTCACTCTGTCATCAGCCTCACTCGCTCTCTCCACCGACTCCAGCACACAACAGCACCGTCCATTGTTCCCGCCCCCCCCCCTCCCTCTGCATGGCCCCCCGACCCAACTGTTGACCAACAACTCCACTCGCACAATAAACGGGGAGGGAGACGGCAGGGGGGAGATTGTCCTATTTTAGAAAAACAAATATTCAGAAATGTTTGAGGGAAAAGTTATTTGACACATGTAGGCCTGTAATGATCTGAAAGAGATTAGACATAAGGCTCTAGAAATTGAAATAACATAGCCAAATACCAATAGTGTCCTAAATGAAAATTAAATACAGTTTTTGTTTATATTTTAGCAGTCACATTCAATGTTCACAGAATCCACCGTTTACTCGCTTTTGCTGCGTGTATTGCTTTTCAAAATAAAAGCTTTAGAAATAGTTTTGGAGCAGTCGAAAAAAAAAGGGGGGGGGGTCCACAGCCCGCGTGCCTTTCGAGCCCTCGGGGACATGCGCGAGCCTTCTGAATGGATGCTGCGGACCTGGATGCTGAGGACCTGGATTCTGAGTGTGTTTGTGACTGTCCTTAAAATTATTATATATTATATCTATGTTTATATTTTTCACTTCGATATTATAATGAATTAGAATTCAAACTATATTACCCAGATTTTTTTTATTCTTAATTTGTTAAACAATAATTGTTATAAGTTATGCAACAAATATATACTTTTTTGTTGAAAGTTATGCCAAAATAACCATAAAAAATAAGTAATGCATGATTATTGCCCTCTTCTGTCCTTCGTATAAATATCAGGTCGCCAATTGCTTACCTTTTAGACCCCAACATGTTTTTGCAAATATTTACTTACAGAAAATGTTTTAACTTGAAGTTCTTTGCAAGTAGGCATACCTCACTACATCCCTTAGCAAATTGAGTTAACCATCTCTATCAATCCCTTTTTAGATTTTGTTTTTTGTAAACTCACTTTAAGGCCAGTCAATACAGCTAAAATGTTAAACATAAAATTAAGTATTTAAATGTAATTGAAATGTGTTTGGAATTGAAAGTGTTTTAGACAAGATCACGTTTCGCTTGTCATCAGTCAACGCTGTTTTAACCCCACAGGACAAGGTGTAAATGTGTTTGTAAGGGCAGGCTTACATTACAAGGTGTCACCCCGATACTGCAGTTGTTAAAAGACTTCTCAGTGACTCCAACATGACAGCATTCCCAGCTACACACACACACACACACACACACACACACACACACACACACACACACACACACACACACACACACACACACACACACACACACACACACACACACACACACACACACACACACACACACACACACACACACACACACACACACACACACACACACACACATATTTAGGCCAAGCTCATCCTGCAGACAACACTCCCCACTTGTGTTTCCCCTCAGTCTGCACTGTTTTCCTCCCCTCTTCACGAATCAGATAAAAGCGTGCATGCTCAGTGGATGATGAAAGCATCCTCTAAATGTCACTTGCCCAATGTTTTTGTGTCGAATGCAGTTGAATTTAGACCCTTCAGTGCTGCGATACCGGGCTGTTAAACCAAATCATGTTGACACACAGAACATCACCCCAGATTACATTCCTCCATGTGGAAATGTCATATCTGTTTCAGTAGTGAATTATTCATCTGACCTCGGCTGCTTTACTGTCACTGTGTTCTACAAGTTGTTGAATGAATCAGCATCTGTAACGAGCATTTTTAGAATTCAGACATTATAGGTAAAATGGTTTATTGGTCAATTTTTATAGGATTTGGCTGTTATGCTTCCATGACATGTCTCTTTTTAGACCAGTGGAAATAAAACATCTTAAGTGTTTATTTTTCTCTTTACGTCTGTAGAGTTATTCTACTTTCACCACAAGTTGGCACAAGATAATCCTCATACTCTGGTGAAACTTTGTTTCTTATTGTAAGTTATTAGCTGCTGATGTTCTGATGCTATTAGTTTAATTGAATTATCAAAAAAAAAGACTCATAACATGAGCAAAAATCTCTACTTCAGTTAAATATTTCAAACGTTTCCACTTTAATTATCTATATTGTTAAGTGTTGAACCTGTATTTATCCAATTTTAGGATTTATCGTCCTTAAATGTATGCAAATCAGTATTTCTTTTAATAAGAAAATAAATAGTTAAACTTTTTTCACCTGCAGTTTTGAACAGGATACTTTAAATGTCAGGTGTTCAAGTGGTATTCTTCATTCAGTTTGCTGCGTTTCCCCCCATATGTTTCTAAGAAAAATGAAAGTCAATAAAACCCAATTAAACTCTCCTACAAAAGAAAATAAATGATAAAACACATTTCCTGAAGCTACACTTGGAGCTGACATTAGGAGGGCCCACTGTGGGTTGTTGACAAGAAGAAATTCCCTCTTAATTATTAACCGTTTAACATCACAGCTCATAAAAGCTGTTACATGATCGATTTACTGGCACCGTTAATCTTAAGGATGATGATAATGTCATAATTAGTGCTGTAACGTAATCAAGCATCTTGTCATCAATATAGGCCTACAGTAGTAAAGCTCATGTAGACACTGAATACCTATACATTCATTTGTTTTGACTGGTTCAAACTGCGCGGTGATATGAGCCTTGCAGTTATGTTCTGCACGTGGTGATAGATATTACTGCTTTTAATACAGTAAACTCATGCTACTCTGAAAACACAGCGACCAGGTGTTTACGAGCACGGTTTCCCTCAAATCTCATCTGTATCCGTGAATTTGTTACAACACTGCACAGGCGCTTCCATCTCTACGTTTCCGCATTTGTTCAGCTCTTTTCTTTTATTAAGCGTACGAGCTGGTTCCCAGTCGATCATGTTGACGGTAGTGTAGATTTCGATTGATTGCATCAGTCACTATGGGGCTATTCTGGAGCTGGTGACTCTGAGGTCTCCCTCTCCCTCTCTGCGACTCTCTGACAGAAGCTGTTGTTGAATGGAAGAGTGGCCTCTTTCAGTGTGGGTGTCCCCTCGGGGCCGACTGGGAGAGATAATCAGACAGGACAGTTACAGACAGACAGGCAGACAGACAGATGCACTGGACTCTTGTTGTTTCTCCTAAATCAGGCCAGAGCACATTTGGGAGAGTTTTAGATGAGTATTTTTTATTTTACACAAGTTATGGATTCACTTTTGTAACCATTGTTTTATTATTATCCCCTTCTTTTTCCCTCAAAAACAATAAAGGGTTTAAATGCTGCTAACATTGTCTGTTAATCAGTGGAACACAGCAAGTAAACCTTTGCTATAATCTAAAGAGTATTCCTAAAACATGTAATCCCCCTTTAGATTAGATTAAATGAGATTAGATGAGATTAAAATCATTTGTATTGGCTCCTGCATTACAAAGTCACAGGACAATAAATTAAATAGAGCTAAGCATTATGCTTAAATAACAAAAGTTTCAAAATATTACCCTTACCCTTATTCCTTACCCTATACGGCACACATACGGTTAGTTAGTGAGTTAGGTACATTAATTGCATACAAATCTTTCAAACCTTTTTTTCATACATTTCCCTCTGCCACTAAAGTCTCTCTTCCTATAACCCAACTTTAGTTTTTCATCATCCATCCACAAGAACTCATCAGAAAAAGATAAATGATTTTAATAAACACAATATCCGTTAAAGGGGCCCTATTCATTTTCAGGTTCACATTTGTATTTTGTGCCTCTACTGTGACATGTTTACACGTTTTATTGTTATAAAAGTTCTTTATTTTTCTCTTACTGCCTGTGGTGCAGCACCTCTTTTCACCCTCTGTCCGAAACCAGAGCACAGTCTGCTCTGATTGGTTAAGTGGCTGGCTCTGTTGTGGTCAGTCAACTGCATAGTGATGTCCCGCCAATTATCCAATCGCAATGTGTTGGATCGCTAACCAATAGAAGCGCAAGTGTTACATAGCGAGGTCACTATGTCAAGGAAGTAAATAAAGGAGTCCAATCGAGGCGTTTCAGGCGGGGTTATTCAACATTAAATAACATTAAATAAAACAATTAATATAATTCATCTTCAATCACTTAAATAACATAAGATGCAAAGTATTTTTCTCTTGAGGGATCCCAAAACATGTATTTTCCGTTGCTAATGTAGCATACTTTGTGTACCCAAAGATATTTGTAGTATGTTATTCCCCAACTTGCTTTAAAAATATATAATTTCTGATGTCACTATAATCAACAACTCAGTATTTTTCTGATTTCACTCCAAACAAACTTATCTCATGTTGATAAAAAGTAGCAAACTCATGTTTCAAAAGACTACGTGATCATAACCGGCCTCATCTGTGGAAGTTTCGATCACAACAATTCTGAGTGCACCTGTGTGTGTACATGGGTGTGTGTGTATGGACTTGAGAGGGGAGAGAGAGAGACGTAGAATTGAGGGCAGAGAGAGACAGACAGAAGAAGGGACAGACAGGTTTGTCCTGGCTTGGGTTGGGCAGGCCAGTGCAGCAGCAGCATTTGATTGTAAATAAGAGAGGAGTCAGTTCACACGCCGATCAAGTGACTGCCGGGAACAAGCGAGCCATTTGAATCAGGTGGCTATCTCCCTATCTGAGAGATCAGAGCCCTGTCACCCCCCCACCCCCCTCCTCCCTCTGCTCTCGTCATTGTGTGTTGCGCAGTAAAGGGACACACACACACACACACACACACACACACACACACACACACACACACACACACACACACACACACACACACACACACACACACACACACACACACACACACACACACAGACACAGGCACACAAGTGAAATGACATGTCCCTCCCTGCTGGCTATAAGGGCAGGCGGAGTGGCTGGATGAGATTTCACTGTCTCACGTTAGCAGAGGTGAGGAAAGGAGAGGAGGAAAGAGGAGAGCAGCCCCCCCCCCCCCCCCCCCCTGTATTGTAACACTCTCCTGTCGTTGGCTCTGTTATCATTCAGAATTACTACAATAAATCATGTTTAACCTGGAAGTATCAGATGTAGCGTCACATTCAAAGTCATACTTTTGATAGTGTACTGAGCTTCTTCAACATTTGCTCTGATTTATCATGAACCTTTAAATATCTAATGTGTAAATGGCAGGGAAAGCTCTTTGTGAATATTGTTAGACACTTACATCTTCTAAAACAGATTAACTACATACAAACAACTTTTTACATAGATTATGAATCAGATATTTCATAATTATTGTATGTAAGGTGTGCAATATGTTATCCTAACGTAAGTCTTCATTTACTGATCATCCCATGACCTCATTCTTTGTAGTTGTTTACCTTTTGCTTAATGCTTATAATGTAACATGTTCATAAATAAAATAGAAAAAGGAAAAAAAAGCAGGGGAATTGATGGATGATTCTTTTTTCAGTAATTTAATAATCTATTAAGATGTCCAAGCATTCTCAAAATGTCTTTAAATTGCCAAAAGCAAATCTCTTCTTTTGAGAAGCTAAAACAGCAAAGTTTTTGCTCGATAAATGACATTTACAATTACATTTTTTTAATTGATTAATTGATTTATCATTCATTCATTTCTTCACAGAATAAGTAGCCTCTTCTTATATAACAAGTATTGGTCCCCTCTGCTACAGGAAACCAGAATCTGCTATCCATTTAGTCTGGCGGTCCTACTAAAGGCCTATAAAAACATGAATCAAATAAAACATGAGAGAAGACACACACACACACACTCGTTTTTTTCATGTTGCGTCTTGACAACGACCCCCAGGGGAGACGATGATGTGTGACAGCTGCTGCCTGTTCATATTGATTAAATGACAGGCCGGATCATTTAGCGATTTACCGAGTGACGGAGCTCAAACGTGAGACGCCGCCCTGAGGGAGACTCAGGACGGCGAGCAGGGACAGCCTGCACTTAACGTCCAGGACATCGTCTCCATCCCACTGTGACACTATGGATTACACTGCTCATTTCTGATGTTAACACAATCAATACAATAACTTATATCTGAGAGCTCACTACAGATTCAATCACATGACACGGTCTAGTGGGAATAAAGATGTTAGGAATACAAATGTTATTCAAAAAATAAGTTTGAATACCAAGTAAAGGACGGATAAGATTATGCACTTATTGTATTTTGGCCACCATTCCTGTCAATTTTATTTAATCTATCAATAAACGTGTGAAATCATATTGTAAGGGATAGGAATGATTCCAGAAACTGCCAGTCAACAGTAGTTTTCTTTAAATATAAAAAAGAATGCTTGATTTGGAAAGCATTTGGAATGCTGAAAGAAACTCTTTGTCAATATGCAGCAGAGGGGAATATGTCAGAACAGAAAAATGTGCTTAAAAGAATAGATATTACATAAAAGAACGGAAATAAACAAAACGGGAAAAAAATAGTGTGAAAAAAAAGTAACGATAAAAGGATATTAAAGATACTTTAAATATAAGAGAACAGGCAGATGTATTAATGAAACTTACTCAAATAAAGGATTGTATGTATTGAACACATTCCACCTAAAAAATGTCTGTACAAAGAATGTGTGTTGTTAAGGTGGGAGAAGCTCCTCAAATTAAAGCTGTGAACCTTTTGATGAGGTGCCGAGAAGGTTAATGTGAAAGAGGAGGTTTGATTTGGAGCTTTGTAGCTGTCTGTCAGGTTTTTGTTGAAGAAGAAAAGTTGTATCGAACATTTTGTAAGCTTCCTTCATCTTAAAAGCATATTTTATTATTTTGCAAGTAAAATGGTTTGTACATAGTCAATGCATACTTACGGTACAATACGAGACAAGAGTGGAATCAACAGGAAAGGAAAAAGCTGGACAAGAAAGGACATGCAAACTCCAGGGGCGTCTAGAGGCGGCTGTGGCTCACTGGATAGAGTGCTGGTCTTCGAATCAAGGGGTAGCAAGTTCGAGTCCCACTGCAGTCAGCATGTCGTTGTGTCCCTGGGCAAGACACTTCACCCCAAATTGCTCCTGTGGGGATTGTCCACAGTACTGAATGAATGTAAGTCGCTTTGGATAAAAGCGTCCCACAAATGACATGTAATGTGTTTCTCAATGTCGAGGACGCTTCCTTGGTAGGACATGTCTTCCGAGTCAGGTCCTTCAGAAGCGAGGCAAGCATCATTCCTAGCCTCGGAAAACGAAGAATGGTGGAACAGGTTAACAGGTGTGCAGGTGTGCTTCATATGCGAGGCCCCGCCTTAAATGGAGTGCGATTTCAGCCAAAGATTTTGGAAATTGGTCCGTGCGCAAAGCATTTTGGGGATTTTAAGACAGCGGAAGATACACCTGTGCAGTCTCGAAATTTCCCGCAATGAAGGACGCTGGCCTCGCTAGAATTCCAAGGATCCTGGACATTGGAACAGTCCTTCGGCGGGACTCGATGACGTGGGATCCTTGAAATAGTGGCTCTGGAGCAGCCTTCCTCGACATTGAGAAACACCCTAGGTCTATTTATGTGATAGAAGAAGTAGTCAAATCAGGACATGATATGAAAGGGGCAGTTGTGATACGAAGGGAAAAAATACATCTAGACTTAACCGTGCAGGAAATGACATGTATGGTCAAGAAAATATGTTATACGAAGAGTAGACAGGACAAGGTCAATAGAACAGGAAATAGGCATGATGAGATCCGGATGCAATAGAATACGAATGGACAAAATGGGCTAATAGTAAGTGCTTGTGAGTAGTAAGCTATAATTAAAGTAGTAGTTTGGCCTTTGCAGTGTACTCATGGTAGTTCCACTACATTCACATTTTTAATAGTGATCACCAGAGGCAATTTACGATTTTTAGCCATCCTTTGTTGGAGTACACTGAAACTACAATAAAGATCGGGCCATGAAAGGAACATTCTATATTGAGATATTGCTTCTCTACTCTGATTTGGCCCCCTTGACCAACTTTTCCCATTTTTCTCCAAAAGATAATTATCCAGGGTATTGTTCGGATAATGTATTTCTTCGGAACAAGTGAGTTATTAAAACAAATTGATTTTGCTAGCATTTGACCATTTTATGTTACTTTTCTTTTAGAACTTTGTATCTTATATTAACAATTAGAATGTTTTGGTAACTTTAAAGAACCAAAATAGAGTGCAAAGTTGTTTACAGAGCCATAGGACAGGATCGTACATTAAAGAACACATAAAAAGAACATGATGGTTCAGAAAAGACAGCTCAGTCCTGAGACGGATGGGACACATCACTGTCTCCTTTCTGTCCTGCAGTATTGTCCCTGTGTTTGTTGTGAGTCAACAGTACTGGGACAGACGGGACGTTTGCTGCTGCCAACTCTCCCGGGACTCTGAGTTTTTTGGCTGTCTGTGGGCACGTCAAATGTGTGGCCTTGGGAACGAGCCAGGTGAGGCTGTTGAGCACAGATGATGGCAGAGATGGATCAATCACTCCCGTCTCTGGGCCGGTGAGTGACAGCTAGCCTGAGGACACAAACATGGACACTATTGATTTTGAGTCCCCTTCCATTAGATCACTTACACACAGCCAAACATTTACAATTGCATGAACACACGCGAAGATGATAGACCTTGTTTCTTTATCTCTGTCTGTTTCATGTCACTCCGTCTCACACACGCTAAGTTTCTCTTGGTTGGACTCTTGCTGTGCGTGAATCTCTGTTGGCCCTCTGGTCATGTTTTCTAACGGGCCTTCAGGATATTTAGCAGCATGGAGGGAGGTCTCTATGGCAATTGAAGGAAGCTATTAGCAATAAAATGTCATATACTAAGTCGTTTACAGTGTGTGGAGAAGAGCAGCCTGAAATAGTTCAAGCTTCATATAGAAAAACTATGAATCAAGACCTGCTTTAAATTATCTATAGACATTGATTGTGTTATTTCATTTCTATACTCTGTCCAACATGGTTGAAACTGTAAGCCAACTTTCTGCGCACTATCGGTCATTGAACTCTCTCCTTTAGTGTTTGATGTACACCAAGAACACAATTTCTCATCTTTGCAGTTTTGATACTACCATAAGAGTTTTTGCTCATCCAAACTTTTGGAAGTTCTCCAACTGCTGGTTAACTAACATTGTCAGGCAGATAATGAGCCATTTTACTCTTTAGATGCCCCAAAAACTTCTCCCACTTTAAAACGAAACAGAATTTCCATTGAATACAAGTTCTATAGATAGTAAAGGAAGAGAAGAGAGGAAATGTAAAAAATGAAATGTATAAACAAACAGCCTCAGTGTGGCTGTGGATGATGGGGGAGACGTCTGCATTTGGGGCAGTGGCCTAATAAGGCTAAATACAAGACTGTGAATAATCTCCCAGTAAACGCTCTCATGAGAAACACAGAGATGCAACAGCAGCAAGTCTCGCTTTCCACCAGGCGGCCCTCCCCTTCTCTCTCCCCCATGTCTCTCCCTTTACCGGTGTGTGTGTGTGTGTGTGTGTGTGTGTGTGTGTGTGTGTGTGTGTGTGTGTGTGTGTGTGTGTGTGTGTGTGTGTGTGTGTGTGTGTGTGTGTGTGTGTGTGTGTGTGTGTGTGTGTGTGTGTGTGTGTGTGTGTGTGTGTGTGTGTGTGTGTGTGTGTGTGTGTCTCTCTCTCTCTGTCCACACCGTATTCTGTCTTTCTGTTCTATCTTTACTTTCTCGCTCCTGCTCTCCTCCTCCTCCTCGCTCCTCGTCTCGTCTCAGTAAGTAGGATAAGGCTTGGAGAGCTCTGTCGTCGTGGTAACTGCCAGAAGTATTCAGTTTGAAGTTTGAGGAGGTCAGTTTGTGGGTCACACACACACACACACACACACACACACACACACACACACACACACACACACACACACACACACACACACACACACACACACACACACACTCACACACACACACTCACACACACACACACACACACACACACACACACACACACACACACATACATACATACATACATACATGCACACACACACACACACACACACACAAACACACACACACACACACACACACACACACACACACACACACACACACACACACACACACACACACACACACACACACACACACACACATACACATACACATACACACACACACATGACCTGAGAGAAAGTATGGGCCCTGGCCCTTATACAAGAGGGGTTGAAAAGGGGGAATAGATGTTTTTTTGAGGGGCAGGGACCTCTGCAAAGCCCTGCATCTCAAATAGCTTTGGTACCAGAACCTTTTCAGTCTCCTCGGCTGATTATAAGAACTTGACTCTGAATTACTCTTTGTTGAAATTGGATCGAGTAACCTTGATGTTTATTTCCATTCATTCAGTGTGATGATGCGTTATGCTCATATTTAGAATGGTGTTTCAAAGTGTCCACAATAAAGAAAGAGAAAACCAAAGTACCCTTTAGAAAGTCAAATGAATCAATACATTCACGGAAAAATATATTGTATCGTATATTTAAAATGGATGATGCAGTATAATGTAGTCTAGTGGAAATATAGAATAGAATCCTTTATTGTCATTATACAGGTATACAATGAGATGAGTATGTGAAATGATTAATGTAAACACCACGTTAAAGCTTGAAAACCCAGATCTTTCCACCTGTGAGCTGTAAGTGAATGAAGTTCTTGTGCTGTTTTCAAAACACGTTGTAGTTGAGCTTTGGTTTACACTCACATGGACACTTTGAGCATGTAGTTGTTACACCATGGAGCACAGAAGTCCTCCACTACCACCACACTGTCACTGCAGGTGTAGTCACGCTCGTAAACTGAGCAGGCAGCTTGTGAAAGTAAACTAAACAGTCTGAGAAACGACTAGAACCTTCCTCTGTGCTACTAAAAATAGGAAGATCTGTGTAATTGGTTTCACCTCTTCTGGCACTACAACATTTATTATTTATGTTTAAAGGCCAGTAGGTCTGCTGCTTTGCCATTTCATTTTCAACAACAGCTAAAGAGGAGCTGTTTTCATCAGTAATGATCTTCATGTCTACGAAAAATATTTAGTGCAAACTTGTTTAACTTCCCTTTCCCCCCATGTGTCTCTCTGTCTCTATCCTGGGTGGTTTCTGATATAAATTATTTTAGTCAGTTGGCGGCTGAGTCTCAGCAGGTGGTCCACCCAATCCACCGTAACCCCCGGCAACCCCTGTCCAGCCAATCCAAGCGCTGCCCTGACTGCCACTCCGCTTAGTTAGCCCTGACAGGACCCTGTGTGTGTGTGTGTGTGTGTGTGTGTGTGTGTGTGTGTGTGTGTGTGTGTGTGTGTGTGTGTGTGTGTGTGTGTGTGTGTGTGTGTGTGTGTGTGTGTGTGTGTGTGTGTGTGTGTGTGTGTGTGTGTGTGTGTGTGTGTGTGTGTGTGTGTGTGTGTGTGTGTGTGTCGGTGGGTGGGTGGGTGGGTGGGTGGGTGGGTGTGTGTGTGTGTCGGTGGGTGGGTGTGTGTGTTAGTAAAAGTACTCAGAGGAAGGGGCGTGCTCTTCGAGTGGTCATTAAAAGTTTATTAAAAAGTCTTCAACCGTTGGGAAATATCAGTGAGCATTGAAGCAGTTGTGTGTGTGTTTGTCTGATGTGTGTCCATACCCCAGAAACATAATAACAAATCTTACTTTCATCCAGTGTTTCCTGAAAAAGTCACTCTCTCTTTCACTCAACATGTCATGAGCCCATTGCTTTGTCTATCTGTTAAATGAAAGAGTTGTAGGCCCATTTTGTATGTTGTTCAGAGTCATTTGGGGAAATTTAGTGAGTCACTCCCTGAGGTAGTAGACAACTTTAAGAGGAAGCAGGTGCACCAAAGAGTCTATCGCACTTGATAAAAGGCTCTTTGGAGAGTAGAGACCTCGACCAAGGGTGTCTCCAAGTGTGTAAGCATCTTGTGATTCAGATCAGCTTCAGAATTATATTGTTTGGCCAACTACACCTTCCACCAAGTTTCATGTAAATTGGGTTGGTAGTTCTTAGCCATAATCTTGCTACCAAACTGAACCGAAATGAACACCTCCTTCGCTTAGGTGATGACACTTGAATAGCGTTGCTGTTGACTAAGAATAGTAAATATTTAATGAGCATCATGATGCTGACTCAAATGATGTGCTAAAGGCATGAAGCACCCTGTACGTCAGAAAAAAAGAAGGGAGATATATTTAACCCTGATGCTACTTTTTCACTTTCTATGAATCAACATTTTTCGGCTAATTTTAAATAAATAATGTATTTCTCCTACCAGCCAGCATCTCATTTTAATAGGTGTACGTTTTTCTTTGTACATCTGTGAAATTCTTCTTCTACGTCATCAGTATTTCAAATATTGAGCATATAACCAACATCCTGTACAGCACTGCATCTCTTCCATTTTCACCATTTTCTGTCTGGATGCCCTTTTTTCTTCTTTCCCTCCTGTGTGATTGATGTGGTAACAGGGACGGTGATCACCTGTGTACATGTGTGTGTGAGAGAGGCAGTAGATGGATGGTGTAAATGTCTGTGCTATCATCAGCTTTGATTGGCTTTGAGTGGCTCTGAGTGCTGGGTCCATCCCAACCGTTTCCCCGGGCCCTCACGAGTAGTGGGCTGTGTGTTTGTGTATGTGCGTATGTTGCCAAGCCTTTTGAATGTCTCTGTTTTTCTTTCTGTGTGTGTGTGGCACGGTTTCTGTATGTAGATATACATCTGTGCGACCATATTGAGTCCCTGTAAGCCTTATAAAGTACAAAACAATAACAGGGCATCATGCAGGCTGAGTGGCTATAGCGACTCTAATTCATCTAATGGATTAATGATGAAAATGTGTAACCAAGCCCTGCTGAAGATTAACATGCTCTCAAAAAAAAAAATTCCACACAACAATCACAGAGAAATCTTGACTCCAATTCATTTAACAATTGTATTTCCTACAAAGGCAACCAATAAACAATTTACTAAAGAAAAATGGCCGCCCATTTCCTCCAAGCTTGACAGGAAGTGTCATCAAGCTGATTACCCAACTCTTCCCGCCCTCCTCCGAGCTCCATACATACCAAAGACAGCACTGGAGGGAAGAGAAAGGCTCCCAGTTAATGTTTAACCAGACTATGTAAAGACAGAGTCAGATAGCTTTGCTTATGAGCAAATAGACCGTGTGTGTGTGGGACAACAATCAGTTTAATGGCTGACATGTATCTGAAAATACTGCAGTTCTGAAGAGGCTGTGAAATACTTCAAAAAGCAACTATAGCTTGACTTAATATTTAAAATGTTGCTATGTTTAATGTGTATATGTTACCATCTTTATAGTTATTCCAGTCATTTGTATTGTATCTACGTTAAAACCATACAGGAAATGTTTTCTCAATTTACCTCAAAGCTGAATGTAGTGATTAATTGAGTGAGTTGTTGACATTGATAAGAAACGGCGTCATGGGGGTCATAAAACTTTATCAAGAGGTGAAAGATAAAGTACAATTTGTATTTAAAAGAGTACATTTATCATTTCAAGTTCCTTCAGGAGGCCAAATATAGCAAAACATATGATGATCACACTGCATCCCGTGTTAGGTGTGTGTGTGGGGGGTGGAGGGTGCATCCATATATGCATACATGGATGTCTGCATGTGTGTTAAAAAGAGAAAGAGCTCTCTTTTTTTTGGCCAAGTTAGCATTACTAGCACCATGTGTTAGTGTGTGTGTGTGTGTGTGTGTGTGTGTGTGTGTGTGTGTGTGTGTGTGTGTGTGTGTGTGTGTGTGTGTGTGTGTGTGTGTGTGTGTGTGTGTGTGTGTGTGTGTGTGTGTGTGTGTGTGTGTGTGTGTGTGTGTGTGTGTGTGTGTGTTGGTGTTTTTGTATAGAAAGTGCTGTGTGCAGTAGAACGGGGGATTTGGTGCCATCAGCACGGTGATGTCAGCACACAGGGACAAACAAAGCAAGAATCCAAACCCTCTCCCAACTACCCACAATCCCACTGGACACTGTTGGGGGCCCTGCCTGAGGTTCCGCTGCCATTGAAACACACACACCCATGTTAACACAAGTAGACACACAGAAATTAACACATGTGCATTTGCGTTCACAAGGTCGGTAAATACACACATATGCAATGCATATATAGATTCATACATGCGTGTTGTATAGTCGGTGAAACTCAAGCACACTTGGACTGTATGTGCGTACATGTCAACTCAAATATACGCTCTATCGCTCATAGCCAATCTCTTTTCATATATACTGGACTTAATCTGGGTTATTTGGTCAACACATTGCTTACTGATTCATTCTGGAAGGTAAAATAGTTGAGGGAACTAACACCGACTGTAAATTACCTTTAGGAATGTTGAACCAATTATATAACAAAGTTTGTTTCGGCATAAAAAAGTTACTTTTTGGAGACAAGTACTTTGCCGTGCTTAGTTCCCAATACTTAGTTAATCAGAACTCTTTAGTTCTTGGCGTATACTGCCACCCGAAGTTCCCCCGGCCGGAAGTCCCCGGAGTTTGGCTTCAGTAGAAGCTGCTGGGAAGAAGCTTACTTCCAAGTAAATCGCCAGAATGCCGACACCTCCTCATCTCCACCGCTCCCATGTTTTCTTTTGTGTTGCCATAAGTTAGCCTCTCTCCGTTGGTGCGCTTGGCTAATGCTAATAATGCTAATACCAGCAAATACAATGGCGGCTTCACAAAACTTTTCAGAGTTTTACGGGGCATGGTTTGCAATCCGCCCAGCCAATCAGAAATGGGAACCTTTTTCTCCCATGAAAGTACCTGCTCTTTAGCAGGCACTAAAAATGGGGTGGAAAGGTTCTCATGAACTAAATCCTAGTTCCGGATTTTTTTGGTGTGAACGCAAAATTTAAAGAACCATCGGAACTATACTGGGAAAAGTATTCCGGTGTGAAAGCGCCTAAAGTGTCAAGTACAATCGGGGGAACTAAACCGAAGTGTAAAATACAGTTAGAAACCTAACTTTAGTAAACTTAAGCCAAATGTTAAGTGTTTAGGAAAATATAACCTGCTCTAAATGTACAAAATTAAGTCAAATCAACCAACTACGTAGTGGCACCGTTAAGACATTTGGTCAGTCCTACAGTTTACAGTCTCCATGTATCGGGTGAACACATGCACTCAGGATGAACTGTGTACCAGAGCAGCAGCGAGTGAGCAGTCAAATCAGAAACACACCTCTGTTTGCTTTGGGCTGGCCCGCTGCCACTCTGCTCCGGCCTCAGACGCATGCCTTGCAAATGGGGACAGACATTACTGTTATTGTATTCGCAGTGGAGTTCATATGAATATACTGTGACTGTACTGAGGCAGACGTTAATATAGATATGATAACGTGTTGCGATAACAGAGCTTAGGCGTGACATGTTTATCTTTGGGAGTCAAGTCAAGCTGATAAGGCAGACTTATTAAAGATGCTGAAACCAACAACTTCTAAAAATACGTAGCTTATATTCTGAATTATTTATATCTGTATACCCTTGTAGCACTTTCCTTACTAATTTTCTACCATACTGTACCGATATGGGAATTCAAACACTCAAAAACATGTTATAAATAACCTTGCCATACCCCACAAGCTACACAAGAAAACTGATTTTCTAAAGGCATTACGTTAACAAAATGAAATCTCCTTTTACCTCCTTCTTTCACATCACAGACCAATGTTTTACTCATGTAAATACTATATTATTGTTATTACCATATATTATATTGACCTAAATTAAACCTTTTTCCTACAAAAGCATAAATTTGCAAAGCACACATATTGTAATAGCCAAGTCAATGCTTAAAATCCTTCTACAAAACCTTTTCATTTCAGTCGTTGTCACTGTTTTCTTTTAAAGTATGGTTGGAAACGCACATAATAAACATTCTTTCTCCACAAATTCGACATCTGAGGTTTTGTAGACACTTCCAATATTTAAGGACTGTTTAGTGAATGGGTTGATCAGGGAGCATGCGATGTTAACGTTCAAATGTTTACAACTCCTAGTGACAGTAATACATTTAAACAGAAAAAAGTATTTAAAAGCAATCAGTGTAGGGCACCTCTAAATACTAAAATACAAGAAAGAGAACCCGAATGTTGCATACGTTTTGGTTTGAATGTCTATATGAAATGAGGATCAGCCCTTGCATATATTGTCTAATGTCTAAATAACTTTCTGTAAAACAGCATCATGCCGGATGGCACCATGTCAGCTGGATGGTGTGACTTTCTGAAATAACTGTACTGCTTTCTGTTTAAATGCTGCCATCTCCTCCTCCAACTATTACACAACAATTAGCAACTGTTGCTGTTTGTCTCTGCTCTTTAAATGCCCTTCTGTCCAAAAACAGTTGGAGACACACTGGGCCTGTGTGCGTGTGTGTGTGTGTGTGTGTGTGTGTGTGTGTGTGTGTGTGTGTGTGTGTGTGTGTGTGTGTGTGTGTGTGTGTGTGTGTGTGTGTGTGTGTGTGTGTGTGTGTGTGTGTGTGTGTGTGTGTGTGTGTGTGTGTGTGTGTGTGTGTGTGTGTGTGTGTGTGTGTTGTTGCTGCTGCTTTTTTTGGGCAGTGGGATTGGGGTTACTGGGCATACTGGACCCAAACAGGTCCTCATTGTGCTTCAGGAGGAAGAGCCGGGTCGTGCTGCACCCTATTCAGCCCAGTTTAGAGTATGTGTTTGTTTGTGTGTGTGAATTTATGTCATATATAATGAGGCAGTTTTTCATGTTCTAATGGCTGCTATGCTACATTAGTTTTAGCCAGACATATGTTTAAACCCAACGAGACAGCTTTTACTTTCTGAAACTAAACTTTATTGCAGTGCATAAAGACAGGAAAGTCAGCAAGTTACTAGCCTTAATGATTGCCAAGTTTGTGTGAGGTATTCAACAATACTGATTATGTCAAAATAATAATTATGTGGTCATTTGTATGTCTTGTTTTAGTGTCACTCTCCTCTTTCTCATTGACCTCACTGCAGCTGCTGTTACTGCTCTGATCTTTATGTAAATACTGTAAACATACTTTTCTCTTTGATAGCCTGAAACACCGCTCTTAACAATCTGATCTCTGTAAATCTACAGGGTCCAAAAATGTCACTGATCATCACTTTAATATTCTTTTTTATCTTTGATTTGTTTCTACAGTGACATAACAGGAGAGTGGAGACAGGATCAAGAGACCAGGACAATTTATGAACCCGATGGCATATGGGAACTGGTAGGTTTAACACACACACACACACACACACACACACACACACACACACACACACACACACACACACACACACACACACACACACACACACACACAGTGAGTCCCATAGAGAGACACAGCAATGCCCTGGAGGGTGCCAGTCATGCCCAGCTTCCGCTGCGCTCCAAATTGAGCGTGGCACTGAGTGTATGAAGTCAGCCGTCTGGAAGAGTGCCAAGCATTGTTCCTCCGAGCAGCTGGATGGTAATTACTAGAAAGAGAGAGAGGGAGAAAGATGGGAGCCCTCTCTACCTCACTGTTGCTTCCTCTCATGGTGCATGTTTCATATTAGAATATATAGTAAAGCATAGCTGGCGGCCATATTAATGTAAGTCATGAGAAAGGGATGAATATATGGCTCACGGTAGTAAAAAAAAAACGTGTTCACAAAGTTAACACCACACAAAGGACATAAACACTTAATATACAATGGAATATTGTGCAGAGAGATGAAAGGTGATCTTATGTACTGTCTGTCAAGGCTGTATTTACATTATATACACTTCATTACATTAGGAAATGTATTTGAACATTGATATAGTATAAAAGCAACTAAAACAATCAGATGTGGCTTTACAAAAAAATAAATAATAGTTTGAGCAGTTGTCATTGAGGTATAGTGTAGTACAGAGGTACCCAGTGCGTCGACCGGTCGACCGCGGGGGCAATGCTGGTAGATCGCGATTCATTCATAAAAAAAAAAATCCAGCTCCGTTAAGGTTAAAATAGACTAAACAGATTTTGATCCCTCCTCCCTTGGCCTCCCTGCCACTTAATTCAGGAGTTTACTTGATTGACAGAAAAAGCGACCTACCACTTTCCAGTCTGTTAACCCAGAATGCAAAGCGATACAAAATCAGTCAAGTGCCGGGAGAGACAAACAACAAAATAAGTGCGGGACCGAGCAAAAACTTAAAGACATACCACTTCCACACAGAATGGGAGGGAGAATGTTTTTTTGTGATGTCACATTCAAAGGTTATTTGCCTTATTTGAAAAGCAAGCGTCGCTCTGCCAAAGAAAGGTAACGTGGAGAGGCATTATCGGAGTGTTCACAAGGCATAATGACAGCGACTTCCCTCCGAGTAGCGAGTTGAGAAAGCTCGCAGCAACACACGGAGTTAACTACATTATAAAAACATGGGTTAATGATTAGAGGTAACAGAGTTACTCTTTATTTTGTTAAAGTTTCAGCTATTCTGTTTACAGTTCTGTCATCAGATTATTTAATAAGATTTGTTAAAACAATGTTGTTTCTTTTGATGTGAATTATTATTTATTTAATTTATATAAAAAGCAATGTTAATTTTGTTCACAATGTGTTTAGTTAATTTAATAATATATGTATTTTTGAATTAAGTATTCATCTTTATTGTCTTCATTGTTAGTTTCCACATGCCTAAAACAACCTCAACTAAATCTAAAAGTTGATGGCTAAATAAGAGCGTTTGAGAAATTGTGCAAGGCATACAGTAATAGTCCGAATAGTCGATTAATCGTTTCATTAATCGATAGATTAATCGATTATCAAATTTGTCGTTTGTTGCAGCCCTATTGTAGTTATCCCATGTAAAAATAAAACGTGTTATTCAGCAACCCTTGCAATTTGGGATTTTATTTTTGGCTGGTAGACCTCGGTGAGCTGGTCATTTCAAAAGTAGCTCACCAGCCAAAAAAGTGTAGGCACCCCTGGTGTAGTATGTCGTACACGGTTCCCATCCCGGCGCTAACTGCATATGGTATGTATGTATTGTGAACTAAATATACCACTGAGCTTAGTCCATTAACAAACTGCTTAAAAACACTGTGATGTCTGTTCAAAAATATCCATAAAAGCTTGAGTGAGGATTTCTTTTTGGTGAAGACTTCAAAAGATTTCAAAACATATAAACAATGTGCAGGTAAAAGAACATTTAATTTAGCTTTCAATGTATATTTAATACAATCTCAAAGTATTTCAGCTCATCTAGGACCATTGAAGGAGCTTCCCTAACTTAGCTATTGTGGGCCTACAGTCTGTTTGTTTGATTGATAAGAGAGACTAACAATGTCAAACAAATAGTTATATATACATTAAGTGCAACTGAAAAACTTAAACAAAACTAGCTGTTGCTGGTTCTAATATGTTTTATCATCAACATTACAGTCTCAAATATATTATATTTCCAAAAATGCATTTCTACATATTCTAAGATCTCCATACTAAACTACATTGGTAATGAACATACTTACACGACCTGAATACTCACTATTTCTCCACACAATTACATCAGTTTTTTGTTGAAAACTGAAGAAATGTATGTACATTTATCTGCTTTCAAATATATATGATGCTGGAGGAAGATAGAAGAAGAGAGGGGGAGAGGAAGAGGGAGGGTGGGGAGATATTTGCCATCATCCAGGCCGGAGGAATGTGTCAACTCGCTGTCAACTATGCACTGCTTTGTCATGAAACCACAGAGCAGTGGAAACACGTAAAGTTTCCTTTTTCACACCTTTCGACTCCTTCCTCCCTCCTTCCTCCGCCTCCCCCCTCTCCCCCCACTCTCACACAGTGGCAGCAGTAGCCGGGCCTGCAGTGCTAGTGCAGCTGTGACCAGAACAATAGCATTCCTCAGGTTTTAAACGCCTGGCACTTAGATTCCTAACAGTCAAATTCCTGGCTGGGAGAAGCTGTGGGTTGCTATGGGACGCCGAGAGCTGTGAGACGCCTTGTAAGGAGGCGCACAGCTGTAAAGCGCTGTGTGATTTGTGTTTTTTATGAGAAGGATGGATGGGTTCATGGGGAGGCAGATGGGGGGGGGGGGGAGCTCTGTTGTTCCACCTCACGTCCTCTTTTCCTCTGATGTGACATTTCCAACACTCCAATTTTATCAGTTTAGGTGGAGAGGCGTCCTGCTGCTTTGTTGGGGCATCGTGTATCGATGGAGGCACCTGTTAAGTCAACATGTGAGTCTTGTGATGCTTTTTTCTCACATGTGGTGCCAAAAAGCCTACTGATGTGTTGAATACGACACATTAGTTTGAAGAGTGTTAAATTAGGTGTTAGCAAAGGAAAGAAACACAGATATGTTGTGGGTGTATGACAGACATGTGGATGTCACTTTGCATAATACACCTTTCTTACATAAGATACAAAAAACATGCATACATTTGGTATTTTTACAGAGGAGGTAAAGTAAAATAACCACTAATATCTCTCCTATTTTCAATGTTGCTTGTTTCAGAAGCTTTTCCTAAAAACTCAACAATGATCAATTAATTATTTGTTCTTATTTTTATTCTAATTTTAATGAGCTACCACTCAAATCACTTCACTGACCACTAATTCATCTTTTCCTTCCGAGAATGCTTGTATTTGGAAATACTGTTCTTTGCTGTTTTTTAGAGTAGTGGAAAGCCCAACTGCTTTGCTTCTTAACCAGTTAATAATTTAGTCTTTTAACCTACGCGGTAAATAAACACATAAATAAAAAGTCACTAACAAGCTTCCCTATTTTCAATGTTGTTTGTTTCTTCAGAAAAACATCATGTCTTTGTAAAAAAAAATCTACTATCATGATTTACTTATTTGTTTTTTTATTCTAATTCTCTCTCTTTTTCCTTCGAGAATGCTTTTATTTTGAAATCCTGTTCATAGTTGTTCTTTAGAGTAAATGAAAAGCCCAATGCTTTGCCTCTCACATCATGTGCTCCTCTGGTGGCTTCCCTCCACTCAGCACTGAGCTGCCCCACTATCAGCCTATCTGAAATAACCCCACAAATAATGATTCTCTCATTAACCACGCCTGTTTCACAATTTAAATTTAAATGAATCTAATTTAGAAAACCTCGGCCACGATGAAGGGGACTCATTTAGAGCCAATCTAAAATTAATGAGGGCATCTGGAGAGAGGGAGAGAGACTGGAGAGGGGCCTGGCGTGGCTTAACAGATACCGGAGTTAACAAGCTACTGTACTTTAAACACTGGGAAAATCCCCATTAATTTTAAAGTTAACGCACTACTGTACTCTGAATGCTGCCAAAAGAGCTTTAATGTTAGTTGAAACACATTACAGCCACATCTTCAGACTGACTCTTGGCCTCTTGCTGTCAAGCGTCCTTCGTAAGCCCGCGTTTATCAGACTCTGCCTGGTCATATAGAATTATAATTTCCAGGACATTTTGTAATACAATGGCAGATAAATATGTTTTGCATGAGCACAGGATTCAACCCCGGGACTTGAAAGCTGTCACTGTCACTGTTAAAATAGTAGCAATATAAGATGGAGAATCTCTCGATGATGGATGATGCCTCAAAAAAACGTCCAAATAATTTCAATGAATTGGAATATTGTCCTTTACATATGGCAGGAAGAGTGACCATCACATCATGAACAGTTTATAATGTTCAAGATTAGAAAAGGCTGTAATTTGTAAGAACAAGGTATACATTTCCATGAAAAACATAAAAATAACTCATGTCCCCCAGTTAATTGACTGTACTGCAGGTTTGCATAAAATATATTTACATTCTCACTGATATGCAGATTGCAACGTCCTTTCCCCCAGCAACCGTTTGAGGGTCTACAGCAGATGCCAGCCAGCTCCCACAGCGACTGTTTGGTTTTGCAGGTTTAATTCCCGATGGGTTGGGGTCCAGAGTGATTAGGCTGAGCCCTGGAGGCCAGGGGCTTGTCAGGTGTCTCCACATATTAACGTTGTTCTGCTCACACCCTGAGACGACAGCACAGCGAGGCAGAGGGGGAGAGGAACACTGATCTGCCGTGGTGGGAGGCACACAGGGAAGGGAGACACTCTATTGTTCACCTAAGACTTAAAAATAAGTTTGCTTTGAATTTGTGTTGAGATTAAGGGGAATGTAATGAGACCAATAGGCTATATTGACAGTGTTGTTTCTCTTGTCGTTAAGGAAAGTCACCAACCTGGCTCAGGACTTTTTTCTATTAGAGAACTGCATTTGTATCTGTGTCTTCACTACATTATTCAAAGTACAATAGACATTGACGTTGGGATGTACTATATAAGAACTCTTAAAAGTTTGAAAAAGTTAGAAAACACAATAGTCGCTTTCACACCGGAGTACTTTTCCCGTACTTTTCCCAGAAATAGTTCCGATAGTTCCTGGGATGTTGTGTTCACACCCAAAAGATCATTTTTTTCACAAATCTTTTCTCCCCTTTTCAGTCCCTGCTAGAGAGGTGGTACTTTCCTGGGGAGAAAAAGGTTCCCATTTCTGATTGGCTGGGCGAATTGCAAACCACTCCCCGTAAAACTCGTAAAGTTTTGTGAAGCCGCCATTGTATTTACACACATTAGCATTAGCATTAGCCGTGCACACCAATGGAGAGAGAATAACTTATGGCAACACAAAAAAAAACATTGGAGATGAGGAGGTGTCGGCGTTCTGGCGATTTACTCGGAAGGCTTCAGAGAGCTGGGAGTCCCAGCAGCTTCTACTGAAGCCGGTCCCCAACTCCAGGGACTTCCGGCCGGGGACTTCGGGTG
>NC_136912.1:73301914-73326914 GCF_949606895.1 Notothenia rossii
TAGTCAATATGCGCAATGGCTATATTTTTAAATAATCATATATATTACTGTTTCTATTTCTAACTTAAACATGTCAGGGCATTTTAATATGCACTATTAGATTTTGCACCGGGTTGTTTTTTTGTATATTAGTAGTTAGGTACTGCGATATATCAAATAAAGAAATCAAATTTCTTTATATGAAAAAGTAACTATGAGTGTTAAATAAAAACGAGTAGAGTAAAAAGTGCTTTATGTTGCATAACATTTAAAGTTCTACTCTACTAGTAGAGTAGAAGTTTAAGTAGCAAATAATACACATACTCAAGTAAAGTGCAAATATATCAAAAATACTACTTAAGTACGGTACTTGAGTAAATGTACTTTGTCACTTCCCACCACTGGGTAGGACTAGTTTAGTTCTGGTCGTCGGACGCTCGCTTTAGGCCGAAACAGGTGTAGTTTCATTTATGAATCATGGCCTGTGTAGCTTTATGTATGGGGTGGCGAGATGTGACGGGGGGTGGGGGGGGGAGAAGAAGGGAGTGATGGACAGCTAGAGGGAGTGGAAGAGAGAAGGGGGAGGTGGAGGGAGGGTTATAGTGCAGCAGAAACTTCCCATGCTGGCCTCCCAGTGTGGCTACGTAATGAGGGCAAGGGACACACACACACACACACACACACACACACACACACACACACACACACACACAAGGCTGAGCATGGCCCCACGGCTGATTAGCGGCACACAAAAGCCCCAAACAGAAGTAGCAGAGGATACACAATGGGAGCAGGGCCTCAAGGCGTGGTTTACTTCTGCCCTGAGGGAGGGGGCGAGTGAGGCAGAGAGACAGTGAGAGAAGGGGAGAGAGAGGGTCCCACTGAGCTGGATGGGCAATCAAAAAGGGGGGAGGGTGACGGTAAGAGGACAGGGTTCGATGGGGTTAGAAAAGTGACAGAAGCAGAGAGGAGTTTTGTTTTTGTCTTTATAAAGACGTGCTCCTACACAGTTCTGTTTCCAGCGTCAGGAAACCAGAGGAACGAGTCAGCGTCACATCCACCTGTTCTGAAGCACATTTAAAAGCATAGGAAATTAAACATAACAATAATACAAATGTGGGAAACAAACCAAAGATGCAATACAGTCTGATGGATGCAGTTAATTTGGAAGAACAAAGTTGTTTCTTGTTATTTCTACAGTATAGAAAACGTAGCATATCTCCGTCTTAGCTATTATTACATGCACACACTTCACCACAACCCCCCCAAATACAAAATGAAAGAAAAAGCTGTAGACATGAATGTAACATGGTGTGAAGAGCCAAATTAAATTCATGAACATGAAATGCCAGAGGCTGTAATGCCACGCCAACATTTACCAGGGTTACCGGTGCTTCTTTTGATTATGTAATCCTGTTTTGCACAGTATTTGCTTTAAAATCGACAACATACACTATTATTCACACTGTGTGAGTGTTTTCATCTGGAGTGCCTACCCTATCTACTTTGAGGCAGAGAACATGATAGACAGAGACTGTAGGAACATATTTTATTCCATAATCATTCCTCATTGGCAGAGAAGAGAATATAAAGGAATATGTGGAGAGCGTGGAGTGACGTTGACATGGTGTTTCGGCACAATTACACTCCAAAGACAGGTATTTCAGCTGATGACCTTTTTGAAATATTGAGACAGATATTCAGCAATAATCTCCGCACAAAATAAGTGCATTTCGTGGGGTGTGTTCATAACTGATATATAGTATTCTTTCTTCAAGGTGCATGACACCAGGGGTGAACAGAACCTCAGAACATTACTTAAGTACAATTTGAAGGTACTTGTAGGCTTTTGCACTTGTATGCTAATTGTTCACATTTATTTGGCCACACTGGTTACTTTTATTACTTTGATTGCAGGGCTTTTACTTGGAACAGAGTATTTCGGCACAGTGGTATTTACGGTGGCCGACAGAGGCAAACACGTTACAACGGCCTAAATCACCTCCATTAGGAGAACACCGGCTGCACTTTCAACAAGGATAATAAAAAACACAAATGGGCCAAAACACATTCAAATGAAGAACTTTATTATCCCTGGTTGTCAAAAGCACTCCGTTCCCAACACTTTTTAGTGTCCCCGTTTCGTTGTGTTTTAAGATTCTTGCACCGTTTAATTTAATTGAAACATTTTGCATTTGCAGCGCTTCATTTAGGGTTTTTAGCCTTGCGCCTGTTTTGCCTTTTTTATGTTTTCTTAATGCTCCGTGCGTGTTGTCAAGTTGGTGAAGATGTTTCTTCATTTAAATGTGTTTTGGTACCTTTGTGTTGTTATGTTTGCCCCCTATTTAAAAGTACAGCACGTTTCTCCTAATGGAAGTGTTGGGCCATTCTAACGCATTTGCGTGGGTCGGCCACCGTATGTATTGCTACTTTACATAGATCTGAACACGGGAAAAGGATGGATTTCAACTTGATGAGAAGCATTTTCGCACATGAATCCTTATAATAAGTTAGTTTGGTGGAGGTTGAAAAGCCTTTAAAATGCTTAAAATAAAATATGTTGTCATTAAAGAACAACACCAAGCTCAATATGAGTAAAGCAGCATCTCTAAGCAGCAAAGCAAAGATATGATGAACAGGAGTGCAGCCAGAGACTTGACATTTTTCAAATAATGATTGTTTGAGTTATTGCTACACGATACATGTTGAGAGCTTTATGATCATCCCAGCGGCTCTTTGCATAGGATACTATCTACATATTTCTACAGAGAATGAATATTATATGGCAACGACTAATGAACACGGCCTTCTTTTCACAGAGGAGCCACGGCTGCTGTAATCTCCGCTGTTCAATTAGCTGCAGTGACCGGGACGCCACCTACACTCATTACCAGGGAGGGGAAGGTATGGAATTAACCTCTGTCTGCGTTTTTCTTCCCTTCCTTCTAGCTCTCTATCCGACTGTTTCTTTCTTCCTCGAGAAATATCAAAGCAGCAAAAAAATAAAACTATTCCAAATTAGTTCCTGTGTATCAGTTAAAACATGATTTCTTCTTATTTTAGATTCTGGAATATTTAAGGAGAGCAACAGAGGGAAATAAGTGGGGGGTGGGGGTATAAATCCACAAAGACAATTTAGCTTTTCCAGCCTCTTTTCCTGTTTTTCCAATTAGTTAAAGCTATTTAAGAACACTAGAGCTGACACACACACACACACACACACACACACACACACACACACACACACACACACACACACACACACACACACACACACACACACACACACTAATGGTCCTCAGCAATGGAGAGCTCCTGAAATAAGTCACGCAGTAATTGTATTTGATAAATCATAAAGGGAGCCCATCAGAGGAAAGCTAGCTGTAATAAAATGATAAAATAGACAATTATGAAAAATTCCCTGGCCTTTAATTTGCTAAACACACACTCTGGAGAGGCCGTTTAAAGCCAGAGCGATTTGATGAGATGCTCAACATGTTACTGCCCTCCTCTTCGACACTCCTCTGAGATGGTTGACACATGGCAGAACACTACTCACACACTCCTCACATTTTCTGGATGTCATCCAGCAGATAGATCCTCCTCCTTTGCTCAAATGTCAGCTCTATGGGTTTTTAGATACTTTTAAAGTTACTCTCACTTTTTGGCTTGGATTCTTTGCAGAAGAAAATCTTTTTGCCCATATAAAATTATTCTGACCGATGATGGTTCAAAACTTGGGCTGTTTCTATGCTTTCTTGCTCGAATTAAATTATAAGTTTGATACTTACCTACTCTATATGCCAATATGAAACTACAGCTAGCATCTGATTAGCTTAGCTTAGTATAAACACTGAAACAGGTATTCTGGCTCTGTCCAATTGAATCGAACACTGCTACTGTTCCCAAATAGACATACAGATTAATTACAATAAATGAACCTCCTATTTGATAGAAACATTTTGGTCAGGTATGTTAATAGTTGATTCGATTTTTTTCCATTTCAGAGACTTATTTCACCCTATTTTCACCTTTCAATCTTCAATTATGGTCCGAAAGTCTAAAATAACTTTCATGCGTGAGAAAAATGTTCTTTCATTGGTCAGAAAATGTATAATGTATCATGGTCCAAGGAAGACCATGTATTACATTTTGCCCCACGTAGTTCCCAATCACAAGACAGATAAACAAAATGTATGTTAACATTGTATATCAGGCTTCTGTGCTGCATTATTGAAATGTTCAAATAGTCCGAAAAATATGTGAGCTGCTCAATTCAAATAAACTCGGAAAGATTGCAAAAAATGTTGGTACACTGCTTGCCAAGATAATGCATGTAGTTAATATACCAGTGTTCATAAAATGTTCAAAATATCAGATTCTAGCAAGAACTGGAATTGTTTAGCTCCACGTACGAGTGCGATTTATGTGTTCGCATATTCCCAAACAAAGCGAACCTGCGTGTGAAACACTCCAGGCTTTAAACAAGTCCAAAACAGCTTGGTGTGAATACGCCCTAAGATTAGAAAGCTCACATCACCAAACCCACTGCTGTCACATGATCACATTAGCTCTTTGAAGCTGATTTTTTTTCCACGGTTGTATAAAATCACAGACTCTTTTGGCTGAGACAGCCATGACGGTGTGAGATCTACACCACAAAGAGTTAAAAAAAAGTCTCCTGGTCCTCGGTGTGAAAGCAGCCAGACTCTGTGTGTAGTGTAGGTGCTGCTGGGTAAAATGACATGGAAAAGGTGATTTCCACTATAGTGAAGATTCCACACTACGCTTCCCCCAGGCAGCAGCAGAGTCCTGATTGAATTGTGTGTGTGTGTGTGTGTGTGTGTGTGTGTGTGTGTGTGTGTGTGTGTGTGTGTGTGTGTGTGTGTGTGTGTGTGTGTGTGTGTGTGTGTGTGTGTGTGTGTGTGTGTGTGTGTGTGTGTGTGTGTGTGTATATTTTACAGTCATCTCATTATTTTGCTGTGTATACGTTGTTTCGTAATGTTTCATGTTATTAGTAGCATTAACAATTATTTTAACAATTTTATATTTTTACAAATGCGTTTTTAATCTTTAAAGAAACATCTCCTTTCCCCAGTTATTCCTAGACTTCCTAATTATGTGCTATTTCTACGTTTTTACCCACACTGAGTCTTATATTTATATTTCTCCCCCACACACAGGCTAATGTCCCCTCTCTGTCTCCCTGAAGGTGTCACATGCAGCCAGCAGGAGTAAAGAGACGAGAGTAAAACAGCTCACTGTCAGAAGTGAGAGACATTTCTAGGTGAAGCATACTGAATTAAAGTGAATCAAGCTGAACTGATCTGAACTGGAATGGCCTGAGCTGAACTGAAAGGAAAGCTTCAGCCTGACAGGACTCATTGACTCGCCTGTTGTTTCCTGGGGGGTTCCTTGATATATTTATTTTGCTGTTCACTCTTATGTTATGTTGTGTGACGTGAAATAAACCAAAAATAAGTTTGACTCATTGAGATATTTTCATTGAGTACAATTTATCACAGAATATGAAATTACATTAAAGTTGTCACTCCCTTCTCACAGTTTGTTTTCGTTGTTTGTTTCTGTTGCTATGTTACTATGTCTAAATAACTCATGGAGGGATCATAATGGAATACAAATCTTAAAAGGGTTAGTTCACACCAAAACTAAAAACCCATATGTTTCCTCATACCTATAGTATAAATCTAAATTGTTTTGGTGTGAGATGCAGAGATTCAACTTAATGAAATGACATGAACTGGAATGCCTCTTCCCAGAAATCATGAGCAGTAATCCACAGACTTCGTTGTAAGCAGTTTCATGTAGGAAAAATTTTCTCTCTACAACATCAGCAACAATATCAATGCAAAGAAGGAAGAGTGCATCTTTACATGAACGAGAAACTGTCCGGCGCTGGTTACATCTCAGCTGAAGAAGACGCCATCTTGTTTACATTTTGCCCTCTTTCTCTGCTCCAGAAATACTGTTTATGTTCCAACTTTATTTTGTTAGAAGTTTGGGGAAGTCAAGCACTTCCTCGCTTCATCTTCTTAATGTAGCTTTTGTCTGTTATGATCAGTTAGATGGTTGGTTATTTCAACATCTTTGAGGATGTTGACATGTGTCAACCAGAATTTAGGTATTGTAATATTGATATGTAAACCAGCTTGAAGTGTTTATATCAAGTGTTCCCAATCATTGGAACCTCATAGATGCTTCAACATGTATTTGTATAATAATATGCAATTTTTTGTTGTAAAAAAACAGTATGATAATGTGCAGATATGTATCACCTCAATCTGGGCCAAAAAATAAATAAATAGATGTTATTGCATATTTTGTTTAAATATATATCGTTAATATAAAAATTATACTTACTGTAAGTCTATGTCACACAGTGGGATTTCTAACACAAGTATTTTTAATTGCTGTTTCTGAGGTTACTGAAGTTGCGTGTGTGTCTAAAGTCCATAGTTACATTAAAGGGGACCTATTATGCAAATTCCACTTTGTCATGTATTTTATACATAAACATGTGTCCCCTCTGTGTAAAGAGATTCTGAAAGTTTCAGGAAAAAAGATTCTCTCTCTTTTTGTCCTGATCCATTTATATAAAAAGTTCAAACCTGTCTGAAAATGAGCTGATCAGATTTTGGTCACTTTATGATGTCATAACGTTTTTTGGGCTTGTGTAACCATTAGCCAATCACCAACCAACCTTATCACCTGAATCTCCTTCTAGAGCAGCATTATGTTCTTTTTAACGAAATATCTCTCAGTGGGGCGTGGGGAGTGGCTCCTTATTTTTCATCTAAAGTAACAGACAGAGAATCAGCACTTTTGAAACAGGGCTGAGGGTTTATGGGATGCTGCAATGCATGATCTGTTTGGTATTTGGAGCTAAACACTTTAGAGACATGTTTTGTATATATCTGAGACCTATAATATATTGATGCATAATAGGGGACCTTTAAAACACGTGTTCTTTGTCTATACAGCCCTGAATTAAAGAAAGAAGAAATGCCTTCAGTTAAAGCCGTTATTGAAGCTGACAGCATGTCTCTGTTATATATCTGGAATGTGAAACAACTGAACACAAATGTCTGTTTGCGCTCATCTTCAGCTGTGTGCTTCAGACACACCAATACACTCAAGCAAGTGTTGTGTGGAAACAAAATCTCTGCTCACACACACACATGAACGCAGAGAACAGTAGCCCCTGGCTATCTGCAGCGCTGAGTGTAAATGATCGCATTGCTGCGGTCATAACTCACAGCCATACAGGCTACTGATGGAAAATGACACCCAATGTCTGCGTGTGTGTTTCTGTGTGTGTGTTTTAATGTGTGAGAGTCATTTTAGACTCTTCATGTCGCTTCCCTTCTGTCTCTGCTCATCTTCCTCCTCCCTCCTTCTCATTGATGCCTCAAGGGATGAAACTGACTCTGTTATACCAGACCAAAACCCCCCCACTTTTACTCTCCACCATTCCACACACACCCACCCACACACACACACACACACACACACACACACACACACACACACACACACACACACACACACACACACACACACACACACACACACACACACACACACACGCTTGTTTGCCCACACTCTAGATCCACATCAGTGTGTTTAACCTTATTGATCAGGGTGATCCGTCACTGATATCTGTGTTTGCTGGACGGAGAGGAGCTGATATTGATGGATGGACACATTAATCAGTACGCATTGTGGAGGGCATGGACACACAAACACACACAGTGACAATGGCCCTATTTTAGCTGAGTGATATTAACTAAATACTCTTTTTTTCAGATTATCTTTCATTTAGATTTAGGAGAATAAATATTGCTGAAGAGAACCCCAACCCTTTCATAGCCAGCACCACCATTTGGTAGAGCACATTTTGTGTCTTGATATCTTGTTGGAAAAAAATAAAAAAGTTTAACTCCATCTGATTCAGCCAGCTCTACCCTTTGGTTGACATGTTATGCACAAAACAAACCTCTAGATGTCACTGTGGTTCGAACAGAAGGCCCTTCAGCTAGCTTCCTCTGAGAAAGTTGACATGCTAAAAATCACTGCTGAAGAAATCACTCTTTTTGGTCAACTTTTGTAAGGTAACCATGTCATTTTTGACATATTTTAGTGTCAGAGCACTGACTGAACATAATTAGATAACTTGATTCACAAAAAAAGTTTTAACAAGGGTGTAATTATTTTTTGGAAAATATGCTCAACCAATCGGTTTATTTGGACTTTTATGGTAAACTAGCAATATGACTAACTCAGAGTTTCAGAGATGTTTTCCAATAAAATATGGTAAATAAATGGCTAGATTCATGGTAATATTACTACATCTATTACTTCCTTATGAGTGAAAGAGTGATCATAATTTATATAGCACCTTTCATGCATGGCATTCAGCCCAAAGTTGCACACAGATGAGCAAGTTAGGCCAACACAGGATATAGACATTTGCTGTTAGGCCGGTGGTTTCTTGTTAGGCCAATTCAGCATATACAGTAAGATGAGCAAGTCTTTGTTTTATTATGAAAAACACTTAACATGACTTTTTTCCATTCTTTTTTTTATTTTTTTATTATAATTTATTATCTTTTATGAATATATCTGGTTGTATATATTGCTAATTTTCCATAAAATAATTGTTTTATTTGAGTTTGTGTTTTATTTGAGTTTGATGCATACAAATACTGTACGATGATTGTTGATAATGCACTTTTACCATAAAAGGCCAGCTCGACCATTTGTTAGAGGCTCATAAAAACTAAACGGTGTGGTCAGTCAAAAATATAAAAATTATTTGTGGCCCATTTGATAAAAAATGCAAACAAATAATTTTTCCATAGCTTTTTTCTTGGTCTGGTAGTTAAAGGGTTAAGACAGTGTCGTGTTCCTATAAAAAAACAAAACAAGATATTGTGTAATTTTTATGTAATAATCTATTCTACAGACACAGCCAACTCACAGAGGTTCTGGAATATTCAGGTTTAGTATCATAATCAAACCACTTACAGAAATAATTATTTGATTTGATTATTTTAGTGAAAACAAGATCTCACAGTCATATTGTTTTCCAAAAGTCTTCATCAATCTTCATCTCTGCTGCTGATGTTTAACAATTACTAAACACACCTATCATACAGAAAATGTAGCTTGCATTTGTTAAACGTCATATTGATATTAAAAACATCAATTATGTTTATATTTGATATGGATCTGGTTCTTTTCAAACTGCATGTTTGCTTGCTGTGTTATTTATTGACAACTCATATATATTATTATACAATTATAATACTTTGTTTTACATAGTCATCAATCACCTTACGTTCATTTAGTACAGTGGTGTCCCAAAAATATATTTCAATATTTAAATTAATAAACAAGCACCGTGGCTCTCAGTAAAGTACATATGGACGCACTGTAAGGCCTTATTGTGTTACAGATATAGTTTAATCTGAACTCTTTGCTCCCTCTTACCAGCTGCAATAGTGATGAAAACATTAGTGCACATGTGACAAACTCAAGGCCCGGGGGCCAAATCAGGCCCTTGGTGGATTTAATTTCGAATTACTATTAGATCTGGCCCGCCGGTATATTGCACGCACACCTTCACTCAATCCTGAGGGTTTCCTCAGCTCAGAGCCTGAGCCCAAACATTGATGACCCTGCACCCGAGATGAGATGCCAAGTATCTGGTTTGAACTAGCATCACAGAGCAGCACACTGAGTTTCAATGGATGTTTCCTTCTGCACTTTCTTTGTCACGACAACAGGGCATGTTTGTTTTTTTCTTTGAAGGAAATAGTTTTTTTGAGCTGTTGTTGGCCTGTGGGAAAATGTAATCATAAGAAATGAGTCCGGAAAAGCTGCAGATAGAGCCATAAGAAATGAATGCAACTGATTATTTAATGTGTAATGCTGTTTTTATAGGCAATAATTTAAGCTTTGTTAGTTCCAGGTTTAATATGTGCAATAAGTTCATTTCAATAAGTTCTACAATAAACATTGAACCAGTCCGGCCCTCGACTAGTACCCATTTTTTTATTTTGGCCCACTGTGTATTTGAGTTTGACACCCCTGCATTAGTGCATCAGTCATTATAACACAGTATAATAAACATTATACTGAAATGGGTTATTCTGCATGTGTACTTTTGGTACTTTTACTACATTAATGTTGATGCTTTAACCTTAAGTAATTTTACACTGATTTGTTGCAACTTCCAATAAAGTTAAAGATCTGAGTTCTTCCGTTGGAGGCTCTAATTAATTTATTGTCATTAAAAAATGGCAATAACCTTTAAGATTGCATTATTTATACAATATAAACATAGTGTATTCATTGATTGGAGTTTTCTCTGCTGGGTTAGGTTGCATACCATCAACACCTGTTCAAGAGAAGTTATGGAACTTTACAATGGAACATACTGTTGGAACAGAATGATGGAACATTGTAACAGAGAGGAGATTCCAAGGTTCTTTAATCTGACTTTCTGGTCATTTCCACCTTGCTTTCGACTCGTTCACCTGCTTTTCGTCTTGTTCACTCGAAGACAACCTTAAACAATTGTGGGACCTACTAGTTGCTGTACCCTGAGGTTCAAATCCAGTCCGTCCAGTAACCGTTATTTTACACTGAGACTCAAGTTGTTAGAAATCAGCATCAGCGTGCATCTCGCACCATGACTGCCAACTTTCAGGTTGAGGAAGGAGCGATGCTCTACTCCAAATCCTCAGCCTACCAAGTGCAGTATTTACTGGGGAGAGGCAGCTTTGGAGAGGTGGCCCAGTGCAGGAAGTTTGCCACCAACGAAAATGTGGCTTTAAAAGTCATGAGAAGTTGGCAGTGCATTGAGGATGCAAAGAGTGAGGTGGGACACAGATTATGTTTTTTATCGTATCCCTTATAAAACTATTCAAAATACAATGTTAATACATCAAATCTTTCTCTGACATCTTATACAACAGGAGGATATCCTTAAACAGATGAAATTGGGTAACTGCCACCTCTTCAACATCGTGCTATGGAACGACTCCTTCCAATACAAGAAGCGTTACTGCTTAGAGTTTGAGAAGCTGGACATCAGTCTTTATGAATTCCTCCGGAAGAGAAGGTCTATGTCTCTGAAGTTGAAGGAGATCCGGCCCATTGTGAAACAGGTTTGTTTTGTACAATGTTTAAAACAGTGGCTGAATGGTCAGATTTTTGCTTACATGCACATAATACCATATGCAACCATTACGAATTCACCTAACTTCTTAAATTGTAACAAGTGATCAAGATGTTGAAATAGCAAAGCTCTTAAAAATGTTTTTATTAAAAAAAAAAGGGTTTTAAAGTTAACGATGAATTACAATGTATTCTGACCGATGATCCTGATTTCAGTTGGCTATTGCTCTGGATTTCCTGGATTTGGTTGATATCGTACATTGTGATCTAAAGCCAGCGAACATAATGATGGTGGACCATGTTCGCCAGCCACTCAAAATCAAAGTGATCGACTTTGGCCTGGCCGTAAACAACTCCGCTCAGCATACGGGGGAGACCCTGCAGACCCTATATTACAGGTAACTGACAGGATATCACAAAGGGTGATAACTGAATTAAATACTTCACACTTGCGTCTCAAGTTTTTAGTCAATCAAAAGTCTCAGCAAAACATTGCATATTTGAGAAACTCACAGTGAAGTGTAGACAGTAGGAGTCTACTTCCTATTCATGTGTTTGTGTTTCTCTTGTGTTTCTAAGATCTCCAGAGATCCTGCTGGGAAATGAGTTCAATGGAGCCATCGACGTGTGGTCTCTTGGCTGCATTGCTGCCAAAATGTTAACCGGCAATGTGCTGTTCCCTGGAAGTGTCGAATATGACATGGTAAGCATTACACTCAAGCCATAATGTCTTGGTCCATTTGGTGCCAACATCCGTTTGCCACTGCTTCAACACTTGTTCTTGATGACCAAAGATTAATTTGTAACTTGTGTGTACCTGAACCTTGGGAGAAATTCTCAAGCCTTTAGAAATGTTGAAGTGTAATGCAACCTTGTGTTGTTCCTATAGCTGAGGCACATCATACTTGGTATTGGTGAGCCACCAAGCCATCTGCTCAATGCTGGAATGTTCACACATGAGTATTTCTGTGCAACATTCAGAGAAGAGGGACCCCCAGTGTGGAGATTTAAAGTAAAATTGTGTTATTATTATTTAAGTCTTTGTTTCTGTGTGTCACTGTAGTCAGAACACATTAGCTTACTCTCTCTACTTCTTGTCTATAGACCCCACGTGAAGTGAGAAATTCCATCAAATTGTTCCCACGGACGATTCGCAGCCTGAGAGATCTCATCAAGGTAGGATATCTCTTTTAAAAGACATTTTTTGGATAAGTTGAACATAAGGTTACATTATTTTAAAATAAAAAAGCCTCCATTCTTACCGTTTTGTTTCATTCTGAACCTCCCAAAGAAGTCTGACAAACTCTCAGATAAAGCCAGAGTGTGTGACGGTGACCAGGAGAGTTTTCTGGATCTGATGACAAAGATGCTGATGGTGGACGCGGCTCAGAGGATCACTCCCAGCCAGATCCTGCAGCATCCGTTCATCACCATGAGTCACCTTTCTGGCGACTCCAAAAGCTGCTCCCTGTAAGTTCTCAGATACAGTTTGTGTTCCTCGCACTGTGGATTTACTGTCGCGAGATGAAGTTGAATGACTCGTTTTTTTTCTTCCAGTGTTAAGTCGTGCTTTGGTCCGAGCTCTGATAATAAGGAGGATGACGACCTTGAGGTGGCCTCCAGCAGCACTGCCATCCCAGCCCGCCAAACTGAAAGCGGTGGACTGAGCAGCGATGAACATCCCTCTTTTGCTGGACAAACAGCAAAGAAGAAAAGGAAAAGGGACGGTGGAAAAACCACCAAGAAGACTCAGCTGCTCAAACGAAAGAGGGATCAAGCAAAGTCGTGCTTTTCCTTTGGTGGCAGCTCCTCAGCTAAACAGAGGAAGACTGAGAACCTCAATGAAGACTTGGAGGACAGCGCCAACAGTAAGCATCCCTATGGCAACACACATGTACACACTGAGGATTTATTAAGCCTTTTCTTCTGTATGATAACATGATTTGTATAACAGAACTGTCATAAACCCATTCACAGAATAGCTCATGGTTTTTGGAGATGTTTGACATGAATTCATGTATTTTTGGGTTGTTTAGTTGGCCTATCTGACATGGTCATACTACAGTCGCATTAGTTTGAAAAAAATCTAAACCTCTGTTTTCTTTTTCATTAGCACTACTGAACAAAACAGTAGAGGCCCCCTCCAAAAAGAAGAAGAGGGCCGATGAGGAGAGCTGTCCAGAAGAGAGGTCTGGATGCAAAAGCAGAAAGATCAACTGAAGCGCTGCAGTCCAACTCTGCACAGAAACTTCCATGCATTCAATAAAATGATATGTGCAAACATATTAAGAATGTTTAGTTATTTTTATGTTTTGCATTGGCAGTTTCCGCTCTGTGCATGAAAGTGAATAAGTTATTAGAAATGGATTGTGGGATTCTGTAAAGTTGTTCGCTTTGAAACTTTTACTCCTAGCACACAGACACAAACTCCCTCAGACTTCCCCTCTGAGAAAAAAAAGTCTATGAACTAGAAATCACAAATTGACAAAGCAGGTTTTAAGTGGACTTGAAAAAACGTTTTTATTTTACCTTGATTTGACCAAGTCCTCCAAACTGAACGAGACACTATGTTGCTTTCTGATCCGAGCCGCGTTTGTCAGGATACAATTGTTAGTCAAACTAACAGTCATCTGAAATGGGTGCAAATCACAGTTCAATCAGGAGAGACGTGATGTATGAAATACATGTTTATTATCGGGACCCATGACATGCGGGAATAGTGATTGACGTATTACAACAAGTAACTGTAATGATGTTTTGGCAATTAGGCCCCTGGTTTGCAGGATGATCATTCAGGAGGGAAAGAACCGCTCTGATGAACCCCCAAAAGAAGTGAAGTATGAAGTACTGAGCTGTGGGCAATTTTTCGGAGGTCACCTGACGTGCAGGGTTAAACATGAATACGGACCCGGAGGTCACCTGACGTGCGGGGTTAAACATGAACACGGAGGTCACCTGACGTGCGGGGTTAAACATGAACAAGGACCCGGAGGTTGCAACCTGACGTGCAGTGACACGTATACATGCTGACGTGCTATGAAACCACCACCACCAGTTATAGGCATAATTACCATTTTTATTGTTGAGAGACCTTGGATGGCCAGCACGCGCTGATGTCCTGGCGAATGTGGGATATGAAGGTGGAGGAGGACCACCGTCCGAGCGGCAGGGATGAGGGAGAAATGCCTTGATTGGCAGCAGAGTTGGCTACACCTATCTGAACAAAAGCCCTGATATGCTATTAGGACGCCACAACCAGTTATATGCATATTTACCATAGGTGAGCAGAAGAGATCTTGGATTGGCAGCACGAGCCGATGTCCGGCGAAGAGGGAGATGTAGACAAGTAATGCACGAGAGCTGTTAGCTGGAGTATAGTGATGCATGAATATCATGAACTGGATTGACCCAAGCCAAGTGAGCATAAACCCGAGAATATTGATGAAGTGCAGGATGCACGCAGAAAACCCATAAGCTTAGTTAAATACTGAGACATGACCCATGATATAGACTAGCTTAATAGCAGTTAAGTGTGCCAGGATGAGTCGTAGATGCTGATAAACTGATTGAGTGATTAGGACCGTCTTCTATCATCTGAGAAGAGGATGATGGAGGGACGCTAGTGTTAGATCCAGCGAGTGTGATAATAAATGTGTAAGCAGGAGTGGAAATCTGAGCGTGCCTTATGATGATCTCATGCAGATATTCCCCCCAAAACGGAGGATGTGCAGTGCACGTCCTTAAGAGTCGGGGAAAACGCGGTCGTTGTGAGGCCAGCGGATGCCACGTCCAGAAACGGGAGATGATGCGTGCCGAAGATTATCCGCATGCAAAGTACGGTTGCCCGGTGAGGAAGAGCAACTGTCGTTGAAGGTGTTTGCTGTATACGCCTTGACGTTTATGTGGATGCGCGCAGTTTGATTAGAGAAACATTATACCATGAGCTTGATGTGATGCCTAGGCACTCCGGGTGTGTGACTGGGCCTAGTCTCTTCTTCTCTCTTCTTCTCTTTCCCAGTTGAGCAGAGTTAGGTTAGTAATGTTGTATTGAACACTAGATGGCGTAAAAGCACGCATGAGGGGATCTCCCTGCAGTGGGTGATATGGACTGAGGAGAGACAACTATAAATATTATTTACCCGAATAGCTGGTGCACGCGTAGTTTCTCCTTACTTGACTCCCGCTTAAGGCTGAAAGAGTTCCGCTAAACGGATGATGGGAACTTTAAAGCGCGTCGATAATATCTGCTTTGAAGAGCCAGCCTTGGCCTGCACGCTATTAAGATTACATAGTCTCCGTGCGTAGAGGGGGAACATCGAGATTGCCCTGAGCTATACCAGTCATGCTAGGACCTATGCTGAAGCGAATAGTGTTGTAACGAGCAGTACGCTTGGACAAAGTGACTAGAACGCAACCGCACCTTGAAATAATTATACAGTCGAGCAGCACTAAGATCTGTTATTGTGTAGGAAACGGTTAATGCCGCAAAGATAGTGACAGTAGTCAATGACTGATTAGCTCGGTTGCAAGCAACGTCACCTGTAGGATGCCAGATAACCTTAATGACGGTGTTGTGATGCCGACGGCATAAATCCATACTGAAACATGTCGCTAAGAGATGGGAAATATTTATCGGCTGCTTATGTGACGTCGGACAGTGAGTGCTTAACGGCGACCGCTGGCGTGTAAGTTAACGATTAAATAACTCCGGTGCACGCGCGAAGCAGCGCGTTAATGCCGCTGGATCACATGTACCCGATGCAGCATGGCGTTCTAGAAAAATATAGTTTGAAGAAGTAGTTCTGATGAATCTGCTTTGTATAATTAAAAACTACCCGACGCAATCCTCTATTGATGTTTGTTTGACGGCGGTATTGGGAGAGAAACGGCGATGTAAACGTTACGTCATGGCGCGATATTTAATGGATCAGAGACTGTGAACGGATTTGGACAGTGCTGCCGAGGAGATGTTGTTGTCGCAGATCCAGCCGTTGGTGCCCCGAGAAACTGAATATTCTTAGTGGAGACGAAGAGAAAAAAAGAATACGATCATTCAGTCAATAATCATTAAATTAATATTGGGAGTCAATTCCTAATTTATTTAGTATCTGGTCGTGTCATAAACAGGATAATGTGCAGCGACTTGGTCATTGAGGAAAAGAAGCCCTACGAAACACCGTTCATTTCAGGTAACACTGTGTTGAGCTTGAAACTGCGTTAGTACTGACATTGTAATGCGTAGCAATACCCGGCTGCATTAGTAATGCATTACATTCTTCGTACGCAAAGTAATACGTTACTGAAACTCCATACTGTAACACGTTACACCCAGCGCCGTATAGACTGAGAGTTATGTCATCTCCGTTCACTCCAATGGACCACTTTTTTACAGCAATGGCGGATCGTGGAGCCTCTCAATCGTTCCCCGGAAGTTAGCGCCAAGGCTAGCAGAGCTGTAGAGTTGCAGCATAATAGACCGTTCGTGACGGACTTTTAAAGGTAAGAAGAAGCTTAAAGATTTATATTGCGGATATTATCAGTACATCTGATTCAAATTAACATGTGTATTAAAGGATGTCAGTGGATTATCCCTAAATTAGTAGATTTAGGGAACGTTTACAGATAACAGATTCAGCTAGGATACCATACCATAGTACCATACACTATACCATAGTGGTTGAATACACAGTATTAGGAAACACTTTATACTTACTGGACATGTTATACTCATTATATACTGTATATAAAATATGACCAAGAAAGAGACAACTTTATAGAAATTCATATCACATCTGTTACTGATGCCATTTGTCATACTTTGTTAAACTCACAAATAATAAAGTTCCATAACTTCAGTTGGGAACAAAGACCACACCTTATCTCCCCAAGGCAATTTCCCATCCAATAGGTGTGCTATATAGGTGTGTATAACCCTGTCTCCTGTCTGTTACTCCCTCTTTCAGCACAAGAACCAGAGGGGGATTCAATGGAGCCTGAATACCTGCACTGAGACCCTCACCCTGCACCCTGAGTCTCAACTCTCAGTGTTTTTCAAGCCTTTCCCTGTTTTTTTGTATTAAACAAAACATTAAGCTTTCCCAATGGTGTGGTTTTCGTTTTGTGAAAAAGTGCAAATGCAGTGTTTGTATACAATAACCTAACCTCACATATTTTTTTGCTGTTGGTCATGAAATTGCTCCTGCTGACTTGTGCCAGCCATTTTTTCCTCCGCTCTGTGTCAGTGGGGAAGCCGTACATTAGTACTCCTTTCTCAGAGCGATTTGAGCATCCCCAGGCAGCACAGCAAACCATGGTGGCGACTAGGAGGCAGCACAGCAAACCAGGACAACACGGAGGAAAAGGCACAGACAAACTGCATGATATGCTATTCAATGTTTATTGAATTCCATGTATTTGCAATGGATGTTCCTAAAACAACACATTTAACATCATCATCATCATCATCATGCTGCTGCTGCTGCTGCTGCTGCTGCTGCTGCTGCTGCTGCTGCTGCTGCTGCTGCTGCTGCTGCTGCTGCTGCTAGTCCTTTGATAGTCACCTGTCGGTTTCCTGTCCTTTCTGAAAGCCATAAAGATGACATTAGTCATTTAGATAACTTGTGTCCTCAATTACCATGGGATTACTGAAACTACCATGAATTTAAGAAAATGGTAGAAATTAATCTAATCTGAATTTTGAAGCATTCCTTTAGATCCCCTCCCTCTAAATATATCAATAAACATTAGAAAGTGATGCTCCTGACTACCATACAAGTTTAAGAAGATAATATTGGTTTGAAAGAATTCAAAGCTATAAATAAACAGCAACAGGCTCTTTAACCAAGGCACTGTTAGCCTAACATGTAAACTAGTTGTTCACACTAATCCTAATATTATCACTTAATATTAGCAAATTCTATTTTTTAAAACATATTGATGTAAATACATACACATATCGATTTGTTGTATAAATATTGCAAATCAAAACCTTTATTCACTAATAATTACCAAAAGTCGAAGTTCTATCTCCTGTTATCAATGCATTCACATTGCCCGCCATGAACTTCCGGGGAACGATTCTCGTCTGCATGAACCATGTGACGATAACCGTTTTTGGACTTCCGCTGTCGTAACTCTTCTATCTATACGGCGCTGGTTACACCCAACGCTGCCTGAAACTCACCTTAACCCTGAACTAAAGGTAGCAATGCACAGTGTTGAACTTCCTGTCGGATCCCAGACCGTCGTCGAGGAACGGGGGGGGGATGACTCTGGTCATCTCCCAGGGCAGAAGCAACGCGCGCCGCTTCGGGTTCAATAACCCATTTAATCGGAAAGACTGGAGAGAGCGAGCTCTTCTTGGGAGGTCGTTGCATTTATTTAGCTCTTCTGTTCGCAAGATAGCTTCGCAAGATCGCAGACCTTCCTTTCTGCTGCCTCGTTTACTTCTAGAAAACATGTATCCCGCTCGCTCGCTCTGCACGCGCCACACCCCTCTCTTAAAGGGGTAGCGATCTCGCTCTGCATGACCCGAATGTCATAACAATAAAACGAAACATCTCATGAATTTGTTGCAACTGCCTCTTGCCAGCGCTACCCTGACACCTGTTTTAGAGGTGAGGCGCAGGAGGAAGTAGCTTCAAGGGGATGTAGCTTAAGCCCTGCCTGCCTGCGGGAGGGGTTGTGGTTGAAGCCAGCAATGGGTAAAGCTTTGCATGCGATGAGGGCCCGTTCCGCGTGAAGCCGGAAGCGCCGCATTTAAGCGGCCCGGATGCCAGTGATGCCCTCTCGAGAGACTGAAGGCGTGCGTCAATGTTCCCGTGAAGTAGGCCATTTCCATTAAGCCGGTGGAACTTCGGTGGAGCCCGATTTCCTTGTCTTCCTCCCGCATCCGGGTTTGCGGGGCGACCGGCTGGAACCGCTAGCCGACTGGTAGAACGCCGCCTGCAGCTTAATCCGCAAGACTGCGGAGCTGATGAATAATGCCTGGAGCTGGGACGAAGCCCTGGTGCTGCTTGTGCGTTGACACCTGAAATGACAACTGACGGAGAGGAGAGAGCAGATTTAAAGGGGTTAGCAGGTGCGATGATTGGCTAGCCGGGGCGTGATGCCCCTGATCAGTTATTGAGATAACGTGTGGCACCCGATAATGTTGTCTTCCTAAGAAATGAAGCAAACAAGCTGATCTTCAAATTCCTCAAAAGCACTGGTCTGAGGACAAGGATTTAGTATGAACATTTAGTAACTAAACAGTAGGTGGCGATATATGCTCCAAGTGGAAGGGATTCGCCATTAAAGAAAAGAAGAAGAAGAAGAAGAAGAAGAAGAAGAAGAAGAATGTTGTCTTCCTGATTTAACTTGCGCTGAGCTACATTTATAAAAAGGACAGGTATGACAGCAAGTACTTTGGTTGGAGAGTTCAAAGATTTGGTTTAGTTAAAACTCAAAGTTAGTAAAGTTTTGTGAACAATATGGTTAAATTGCAAAAAGACACAAACAATGTTTGCTGTTGCCAGGAGACAGCATGCAGACTACAGTCTCACAAACACTTAAGCAAGTCTATTTTAGTTAACAACTAATGCTGCAGTTTTTTTTCCGACCTGGTGGTACAGATTATAGAAGGCAGGGATCTCCTGTAATCACACTGATGTCTAAACATACTTATGGCTCATGTCCCACACTAAGGAGAAAACAAACCATGTAGTCTGTGATCCTGTCAGTTATAAACAGTGCGTGTTGCTGCATGATGGCAGCTAGTGCAGAGACAGAGAGGTGAACGTGGCTCAGAGGTTTGTCATAGAGCATGTGAACACACACACACACTGTAATTGAAAACCTACCCCTTCAACATTGTGAAATGCCCCTAAGCCCTCTGGAATACTCTCTTCATCTCACCTTTCTCCCTCTCTCTCTCTCTCCCACACACATGCACACACTCACTCACTCACACACACACACACACACACACACACACACACACACACACACACACACACACACACACACACGCACACGCATGTACGCACGCACACACACACACACACACACACACACACACATTTAGACAGACAACTGTGCCTAGTCACTTTGTTGATAAATGTGTGTGAGTGTCTTCAGTTTCTCCTTGTGAAGAGGCTGAATAGCACAACAGAGTGAATTGGTGCCACACACTCAGCCTCCGGTTCTTTAAACACATCACTGTGTCCGCAGACAATGATGTCACACATCCGGGTTTTTTTCTTAGTTCTTTGTACAGTCGTTCATATAAATTGTGAAACATTATTGTTTTGCAGGCACTTTTTCGAGCCTGTGATGTTTCAATACAACACATTACAAGTCAACAGAATGATATCACAAACATCCTGACTTTTGAAACCCAAATGCATCAACAGACATGATCTAAGTCAGTGGTTCCCAACCTGGGGGGCGTTAGGAACCACTGGCCAAATATCATATTTGGACTTTTATTTTTTATTCTTTTTACATATAATTGTAACGCAATACATGATTGTCACTTAAAGCCTTTAGTCTCTACATTACAATAAAATATAAAAAATAATTGATTAATTAATTTGAATAAAAATTCAAGTTAGTAGCTATTAAAGGCATAAAAAGACAAAAATGTATAATTTTTTCTTTAATACAAATGTTTCTTATGCCCATAAAGCAGTGGTTCTCAAAGTGGGGGGCACGCCCCCCCTGGTGGGCGCAGAGGCATGCCAGGGGGGGCGCGAGAGACCAGGAGGAAAAATGGTTATAAAAAAATAAAATAAAAGATAAAAATAAAAAATAAAATAAAAATCATAATTTGAAAAATTATTGATTCGAAAATAATATGATGCAGTACAGTACTATTACGTCTGGGTCTCTGTTTCATTAAAGCTCGGCTCTGTGTGTGTGTGTGGAACGAGCCATTTTGTGTGCGCGTGAGAGAGAGAGAGCGCACCGGTACTGGAGATCGTTGTTGTTAGCTTCTGGTGCTAGCGAGCTACGCTAACGGATATAAGGAGTTTTTTCAACAACAAAGTGGAGGAGAGTCCTCTCCTGTCAGACTGAGAGCTAAAGGACTCTCTCAGTGTTATCTCAGTGGGTCTCAAATGTTTTGGTCACCATTAATGTAAACAATTATTTCCGAGGCACACGTTTATATGATCATTATAGTTATAAAAAAATAAGAGAATAAATGAAAAACAGGTGTGAAATACTATATGACAGTAAAACAAGAATAAAGTTTAAAAGGGTGATTTGTAAAATATCCATCAAGAAAAAGTAAATCTGTTTACATTTCCGTTTCATATGGGTGTTGAGAGATGTATCCATAGATCTCTTCATTTCGCTCTCAAAGTGCACCAGATTGATGCTTTTAACTTCAATATTTAAAAATAAATCTTCCCGGGGAAGCTTGCCCCCGGACCCCCCTATGTGACGTCCACACATCACCTATAAAAATAGCACTTTATCCCTGCTTACACCTATATGCCGTGAGCTGAATATCGAGCCTTCATTGTAACAGTCGCGGGTACGTTGTGTATTTGCGTGGGGATTGTTGCAGTAGAAAATTCCACTTTAGCGACCGGTACATTAATGGGAAACCCTAAATGTTTGAGCACCCTCTATGAAACGTCAAGCTACCCCACAGCACCCCCAAAAAAAATCTCTGGCGCCGCCACTGAGCCTGATTATTCGTTTTGGGGGGGCCCGACTTTTTTTTTTCTCCAAAGGGGGGGCCTGACAGAAAAAGTTTGAGAACCACTGCCATAAAGGGTCCAAACCGGGCTTTTCTGGATAAGCGCATTTTTAAAACATAGTCATTGTCCATTCCTGTTTCAGTTGGATTATTTGTCACAGTTACTCCGATCAGATCGGTCTCCTCCATTTTGTAGATTATTTACGACTTTTGAATCCACATAAAAACATCGGCAAAATCCGGCTTACTTTGAGCATGTGTTTTAAACCGTTTAATCCCTTTGTAAATTGTTTCCACTTGCGCCTTCCTTTAATTTCTTCATACAGCGGGAATCCAAATGAATGAATCCTGAGTCCAATAACCATCCAAGTCACTCCAATAGTGCTCCTTAATTACGCTTTCATCCTCCTTTAACAAAATACTTCACATTCATCCAGTTTGTGACAGTAGTTGTAGCATTTTGAGACTTTTAAACTGCAATTACCACTGTTGCGCCCCCCCCCCCCCCCCCTTGTGTGTGTGTGTAGGGGGGGGGGGGAACTTCCAACAGGAGTCATTTGGGGGGGCTCTTGGGAAAAAAGGTTGGGAACCCCTGATCTAAGTACAGAACATCACAATCTATCAACAATGTCATGGTGCATAAATAGGACAGATTTGTTTTAAATATTGTGTTGTATCTTGAAATCCCTTCTCCCCTGAATATACTTTCTCGCTTCCCATCTCATTTATACTCACCTCTGAATCTCCTTCCATCTCATCTTACCCCATTTTGTATCTTTCATCATTTTTTCCATTTCTTTACATCGCCTCTTGTAAAACAATTCAATTCCTCATAATTTTCATGAAGTGCAGTGAATGGACTTGATGGCGTTTATTACAACACACACATCACAATGCCGTCTCAGTGCAGACAACAGCCGACAGGACTCTTTTCTCCTCATCAGTACAGGAAATCATTCACAGGCATGTCTCTCTTTCTCCTCCCATCTCCAAACATCTCCAGTCTCAGGCCTTTTATGTGTAATGCTAATTATTTTCAAATGTTCACTTCAATTCATATGAACATGAGAAATACCATTCATAATGCCAACGTTGTTATTTTAACAGATTATTTTTTTTGTTTATGAGACATTTCATTGGCACTCTTCTACCTTGTTCCTTTAACTGTCCTGAACTGAAAGGAAGGACCTTTCTATAAACTTTGTTTTCCTCCAGCTGTCACTTTTGGCTGAAATCTGATTTTCATGGAAAAATTTATATTTTTTGTGAAAAAAAGCAAAGCCTTTTACTTATTAATTTAAATGAATATAACAGTACGGTGTGTTCTATTTATTCATTGTTTAAGGTGTAACGTATGTATGTGGTCTCTGTTCCTATTTCCCTCTCCTCTGCCCAGCTGTGCTGCGTTGCTGCAGCGAGGTTCAGACGAGGTGCACCTTGAGAAGGAAGTGCTTAAAAGCTCCAGTGCCAGCAGCAGATGAGGGAGGGGCCTCTGTCGTGAGGACCATTGTGTTTCTGCCTCTCAGCCTAGGATTGATATTTGTATATTTCACATGTTTAATTGTAATAAATCCAATGGATTTGATTATTTAAAGGTGTCTTTCTGTGTTGTATTTAGGTCGGTTGTGGAATTCTGTTAATTCACATTAGGGGTGGGGCGTAACATAACTTATTAAATCATTGTTAAACCTTAATAACTAAATTCTAACTAACTATAAGAAAACAATTCAAAGATTATTGATATGGTTGATAAAAATGAGTTCATTAACTGTTGCTCTGTGACAGGGAGTGGTTTTTCTGCATCGAACTCTGACACACGACAGGCCCTAACACTGCCTCGACCTTCATATTCTTTTCACCATGCTACATAAAGGATAATAATAATAATAATAATAATAATAATAGATAACATTTGTATAGCGCCTTTCAAGGGACCCAAGGCCGCTTTACATTGTGTGAACAAACAAACAAACAAACAAACAAACAAACAAACAAACAAACAAGAAGGGCAAATAAGGATAAACTACTTCCATCATAACATCACATTTTTTGCAGATAGTTTTACATTTTCATGCAAATCCTCCTGAGAAGGTGCACAATCTTTCTGGTTATGCAAAAACGTTATGAAACACAAGATAGCAAAAGCAAGAGATACAATTATTAAATGACAGAGTGCAAATATCCTGCACTGCCTCATGCCCCCCTGCTGCTCCACAGGATGGCTATACTGGGAGTACGGCCAAATGCTTCAGTGGTATTACACCAAAAAGTGGATTTTCACCAAATTTGTCTTGAATTTGTGCCAGCACGGAGGAATTTATTGTAATTTAAAAGCACATTTTTCCATTGAAAAGCATATTAGCTGAAGTGTGAAAATGCTTTAATAGCCATAATACCTGAGAGGAGTGGCGGTATCACACAACGGCCCGTCACAGCGAGATGTGTGTTATGTTTTCACGTCTCAGCGGGGGGGCCCGTGTGGGAAATCAAACTGCTTCCCTGCAAATATTTCTGTTGCTGTTTACGCTTTATTTTGTCAAAATGGATGTTAGGCGCTGCCAAAAAATCTAAAACATAATTTTCGTAGGTGCTGTGTTGCCTTAGCAACAGACACCACATTAACCACTTAGAAAAAGGGCCGAAAGGCATTTCACAGGAGGACGCCGTTTACCTTGGCAGCACTCAGAGCTAAGTGTGGTCGGCCCTAACAGCCTCCTCCATATCATCACCAAGGTGAGACGGCCCACATCTGAAACATCCGCTGGCACCGAATCAGCAGCTGACACTTCGTTTTGAGTTTGCAGGAGGCCACTGGAAGCCAAACATTATTTTATATATCCATTGCAGCCTAATTAACAGGAAGACCTTTGCTCCTGAAAACAATGTTAAAACATGACTCCTTTGTAGACAGAAGCTCAATCTGAAGAGTTTTCTTGAGATGTTGTTTAACACACGAAGAGAGATATTAAAGGTCCCTTATTATAGTGTTTTTTATCAATATATTATAGGCCTCAGATATATACAAAACATGTCTCTGAAGTATTTGGCTCCAAATACCAAACAGATCATTATAGCATCCCATAATCCCCTCTCTTTCAGCCCTGTTTCAAAAGTGCTGATTCTCTGTCT
>NC_136912.1:73331914-73416914 GCF_949606895.1 Notothenia rossii
CACACACACACACACACACACACACACACACACACACACACACACACACACACACACACACACACACACACACACGCAAAGTCAAAAATCCTGGAATGTTGCAAAGCTGATGATTTTCTAATGAATGGTTTCATTGGCCATGGTGAGGATTAGTGTAAAGGGATTGGAGGGGAATATTTACATGGTTTTAATGATTCCACAACTTTATATTTAGAGGTTCGTCTTATCAGCTCCAATCATCTCCCAGCCTGGAAAACAAACCACCGAGTCGAGCGACGGCACAATTACACGCCTGTGCCACGCACACGTTGGTCTGTCGCCTCCAACAACATCTGTAGAGTTAATGTGTAACATATTAAAATGTCTCCGGGAGGGAGAGATGAAAGACTCGGGGGGAGAAAAATAGTTAAACACTTTAAAGTCTTGAGCCCATCCCTCATCAAACATTTTTACACTCTCACTTATAAGTTTTGCTTTTTTTTAAAGGAAAAGCACAGAAGACTTCATGAGGATATATGAAATCCCACTCTTCACTAAATATTATTCCTTCGCTGGAAATGCTCTGCCAACATATGGAAGTGCAGTAGATGGGCCAGTGATTGTTGAGGAGTTATACCTTTTTATTGAAGTTAAGACTGTGACATGCTGGGAATGTTTTGAGAGAAATTATGGCGGGTTTCACGACATGTTTGTTACAGGAGATGTGAGGGACAGTTATCAGCTGGGATTAGTTCCTACTTCTTTATTAAGTCTAACAAATTTACTTTTGTAAAAGCTTGGCTGGTGTTTCTTTAGTTAATGTGATGTCATCATTTTTGCACACACATTAGTGTCAACTTATTGCAGTGGTAAGGATTGTTTCAGGGTTGTTCTGGTTTGACAGATCTCTGTGAATGTTTTCAGGCCATGAACAATCTTTTGTGGATACTGTTTGTGTCTATGTTTTTCATTGATTTACAAAAAAATGCAATCATGTGTATTCTCTGACTTCCCTTGAACACATTTTACAGAACAACATATTGTTTATTTTGAATAGTTTGGCATCAATTATTACATTACAATTATATTAGAATGTATGAAGAAAATTACTCTACTTTTCTTCTTCTCTTTTTTGTTATAAAGAATGTGATTCTATCTCTCATTAAATTAGAACATTAACTTCTCTATCACTGAGAGAATCTCAATATCAAGACATTTGAGAGAGATTGTCCTAACCTAGAAAAACATATTGGTTGTTTTTCACTTCTTACTTTTAATAGTCACTGTAAAATAAAGTATGATTACGTATACCTACCAAGAAACCTCTTGTGGCCGTGCAAATAAATAGCAGTGACAAAGGTGGTGTGATGTAGTTATACTGCCAAAAAAACCTGCAATGAAAGACTTTGAAGTGGATTTTTGACATACAAAACATGTAGCATGTGAATATGTGTATCATCCCTGTTCTGACCGTGTTCTTGGTATAGTTTGAACAGAGTAGTTTAATTATCTGGAATAAACCAGACCTTAACTAGGGTGGAGGCTGATGAACAAATACTGATACATATACCCTTTTTGAAAAAATGAAATAATATATGGACATTACTTTTTTTGTTTCCTTCTTTTGTTTCCTGTTGCCAGGATGCTTTGCCCACCTACATGGCTCATAAATGCGGCTCCGTCAGTACCAGCCTTTAATGTGTGTTATCAGACTTCAGGGGAAAACGAGATGCCTTGAAAGCCGCAGCTTGAAAAACCACGTACAAACAAACACTGCTGTCGCTTTCCTTATCTGGCCTGAGAGAACGCTCCAATCAAAGACAGATATTTGACTTGGTGGCAGCATGTGGCTTTAAAACTAGTTGTAGCCTGCTTTTATTTCTCTATGTCCTGCCATCATTGTGTCTTTCCTAAACATTGTGTCTCCCTTTTTCAGTTATTCACACGTACAGTACACACACACACACACACACACACACACACACACACACACACACACACACACACACACACACACACACACACACACACACACACACACACACACACACACACACACACACACACACACACACACACACACACACACACACACACATACACACACACACACACACACACACACACACACACACACACACACACACACACACACACACACACACACACACACAGAAACCTCCTCTCTCTTCTGAGAGGAACACACACTCAAAACAGACATGTCATACGACAGAACAGCCTTATCTTGATCTGTGTTTTGCTGTTTTGATTCATGTTCGGATGTTTTTCCTAGAGCACCCAGTGAGGTAAGTAGACCACACACTCACACACACGCACCACAACACGCACACACACATGCACACACACACACACACACACACACACACACACACACACACACACACACACACACACACACACACACACACACACACACACACACACACACACACACACACACACACACACACACACACACACACACACACACAGCAGAGGGAGTATTGGACAGGTTTGCATTTCTCATTTAATATATAAACAAATCAAGGCCATGAGATGACACAGGGATGTCAGTGCATCAAAGTATTCTGCGACAATAGCATTTAAGTCATTTTGGTAAAATTCATAATGAGTAATTAAGCTACCCCATGACTGCACAGACTCAAGGAATTGTCCAGCATAAAACCCTGTGACAAACATGATGTATGGTATCAATTATTGAGCTTTGAAGCACAAAGAGTCATATTGGATAGGGCCATGCTTGCTGTTTTCCGTTAAGTCTTAATGCTGAGCTAAGCTATTCTGCTGCTGGCTGTTTACATGTATGCAGAGATTTAACCATTGCAGTGTTGAGGTTCTCACCAACTTGTACCAAAACAGGCTGGACTTCGGGCACAACAAAGATACATAATGGGATCTCAGCCCTACTGTAAATGTTTAGCCACTGGAAAGAAACCCCCGGCGTCATCCTTTTTACGTATGTATGTTGGTGCAGAAGGTTTGAGCGTGGTTGGCGTTGTAACACATGACTCAGAGATGTTTCAGTTGCGTCACAGTAACAGTAGTTGTTAAGGTTTTAAAAAAGGTACACATTTCATCATAGGACATATATTGACTTAGCCTCATTGACATAACTGTCAGTAAAAATAGCTCGACTTTTAGTTTCACATGAGACACAGGTCCCCTGGGAGAAAGTCCTGTTTCTTTGATTCATCCACCAACACCCTCTCTCCCTCCCTTTCATGCTTGGCAGAATTCTCGCTCTTGCTTCTATGTCACCTTCTCTGAGTTTCTAATGCTGAAACATATGGGTTTACAGTGTAATAAGATGAAGTCCAGACACCCATTGCACATGTGTTGGTATTGGATGCCCTTGTAGTGAGTCCATGTGGCCACTCTGCAGTATATGAACCTAGGGCATGCTAAATAAGCTAAATACATAATTATGTAGTTTGTCTATCTGTGATGTTGCACAGAAGGGCAGTTCAGGACTCTAGAACCACTTTCTTGCTAAAGTAAATGTAGTTTCACCTAATTGATCTTATCTTGACTTAACCAGGCAGAGCGAAAGATTAAAGACTATCTACCTGTGTCTCTCTCACACACACACCTGTTGCCCCGGCCAACTGTGCGCTCCATCATCACATGTGTCTTTCTCCGCAGTGCTAGTAGACATTATGTCAGGCAGCCTGTTGGAGTGATTAATAGGCTGAGGACAGCTAAGATCACCTTGTCAGGGAAATAGTGTGTACGTAGGTAGATGGTGGAAAGTTGCCTCAGAATAGAAAGGAAAAACCCATTACAACCTTTTCAAATCAACATTCTTCAGTGGTTATGTTCAAGGTAGAGAGGTGCATGGCTGAACGTTACATCAGTAAGGAACTCAGAAATTCCTGCTTAATATTCTGATTCGACCTTCAGTGCTGTCTGGTGCGTCAGTGCAAAAAAGAAACAATTTAAGACAGGTTTCCAGGAAGCAGATGCATTTATGGTTAGTTGCTACCCCAGTTCAAAAGCTACCATGACATTTTTTTTGGTTTCCTTAATTTCCCAATCACAGAATTGACTAGGTTAAGGACAGGAGTTGGCCTTCAAAGACTTACTGTAACTTGTCTGATATATATTAATTGGATACACAACAAGTTTTTTCTGTCAATGATTTCAAGTTGTGGCAGATTTGATCGATATCGCCAACCCATACTCTTAGTCCAAGCTACTGATTGAAGAAAAAACTCTTTAATGCAGGATAATTAAAAGAAAAAAACAACACTTGCTGCTTGGTTTAATGAGACACATTGGTGTAAACATGTTAACGATAATGAAAAAAGTCCCACCAGCAGATCTACTGTATAAAATAGTTATTGGGCGTGTGTTGCTTTAATTAAAAAACACCAATATGAACTTGAATACAGTGTGTGTGTGTGTGTGTGTGTGTGTGTGTGTGTGTGTGTGTGTGTGTGTGTGTGTGTGTGTGTGTGTGTGTGTGTGTGTGTGTGTGTGTGTGTCCATGCATAACCTGTAACTGTCCAGATGAGTGTAAAATGGGGCTGTTAAATGGAGAAGAAAAAGTTTTCAGTGCGCCTCGCTCTGGTTTTAGTTCTGTCCCAGTTCACAGAGTAATGGAGCATGACAGCTCCCTGGTTCCCTGACGACCTTTGACCCCAATCACAGTGGTGTGGGACCCTGGCCTACCTTACCCTTCTCACACAGACTCACACACACACACCTCAGCACATTGTTTCAACAGATTATAGGAGATTGCCGGAAAATTCTGTCAGACGTGCAGCTTGTGTGCACAGCAGAAAGAGTTAGAGACGACTGGGGAGAAAAGTTCCCACATCCTGTCTGTCTCTTATTTTCTAATTTCTCATGTTGAGCTGTAATTGTAAAGGAGCTGGTTCAGTTTTTTTGTCCTAAGTGATGATAAAATAAATGCAAGTTTATTTCGAAAAACTGAGTTTGATTGAGAACCAATAGCCACCGTCGATTCCAACCAAAACGTATTCCTAGCCTTTATTTAATATGTAAATCTAATAATTTTACAGTAAGTCACATCTGCTGCCAGTGCCTATTTGCAATTTCTTTTTTCAATTTTGGTCCTGACATCAGATTTTTAAGCCTCAATATTGACTTGAAACAAATCCTAATATTCATTACCACTTTCAGCTGACAAACACTGTCATTCATATTTAGTACATAACAAGAATTGAGGGAAAGTAACCCTAACCCTTACCTACATTTATATTCAAATGTTTTAAGTCAATGACATTCACTTTGAATTAAATCCCACATCATCAATATACTTCTTTAATTCTGTTTCACCTTTCCTTGTTTTCTCTTGTACAGGTTGAGTCTTAAATATGAGGCTATATCACATCCAAACATGGCTACAACCAAATGGTTGTCATGGACCCAACAACAGTATATCTACTAAAGGTGAGTTCAACATTTAAAAATGCTATGCGAACACATCAATTGAACATAGAAATCTAACTAGGGAGATAAACAAGGTGTGGAGCCTGGATGTGTGCAACAGCAATACGAAGATTGTGTCTTTAAGAGTTACTTTAAAACTGATGTAATGATTGCAAAATGTATCGTAATGAGTCATTTTTCGATACTTACTGACACAGTTCAGTCAGACCTCAAATAAATGAGGGTCAATGCTCATCATGTCAAACATTTATATTTATTTTATTATGTTATGAGGATTCTTACACTTACAGTAGCTGTGCGTTTGCATGCATGTGTCTGCTTGCAAGAGGTCATGGGCCGTGATTTCGGCGGCACCGGAGTAACACGACTCTCATCGTTAACATCAGCAACACACACAAACGGACACACACACACACTTACATCTGTCTATCCGTCTCCTGTGGTTAGTGTCAGTGATTGTCAGTGTGTGTGGCTGCGAGACGCTTCAAATACTTGTGACAGGATCCCAATCAAGCAGAAAAGAGGCCACCACACTCGTATGTACACGCACTGGCACACTAACTTGTGTGTGTGTGTGATGCAGATGTCCAGTGACAGCTCGCTGCTGGGGGTCATCTGGAAGCAGCTGCCTAGGGGACAGGGGGCAACACACACACACATACACAGAAATGCACTCATAAGTATGTCATATCATTTTATAAGTTGTCACTAAAATTGTTATTGACACATTTGCTGCAAACATATTTTTTCACAATGACCGGGGAAAAATAGAGATCCTTTTAACACTTTCAATTCAGCTCAAAATGTACAATAACCAATAATCAAACGCGGATTTTAAAATGTAATCAAATAACTTTACAAGCACAGTGATTATTGACTGGGTGACTGCACACCCTGTCCCAATACAATTATAGAAGTGCAAATATTCTACGTCATATAATGCATTACATTTAACAGTAACACAAATGTTGTAAATATAAAGAAATAACAGGAATGCAAGCAGAAATTAAATAGTATTATATAAACAAACACATTAAAAACTTGGTACGTTGCATATTACGATCTTACTTTTGGAAATTGTCATAATAGAATCATCTTTTTTTCACATTACACTCATAACATCGATTTAATGATTTCTGAAGCTATGATATAATGAAACTATACCTATACAACAGTCATCCTATGCATCATCCTGATTTCAGTCACTTTTCTGTCACTGTGTCCCCCTCCCTGTGCACCCACCCACTTGTCCCTTGCTTACCCCCACCCACAGCGCCCCTCCTGCAGCTGTATCCAAAAGAGAGGAGGATGTGAAAAGGGGGATGAGGTAAGTGGAGTGGGGAAGAGGGGCAGGAGAAACCTCCCACCCCTGTGGAGAGCACTGCTCCATTCCCACACCACAGGTGACTGCCCTCCATCCCTCCATCCCCCTATCCCTCCATCCCTCCATCCCTCTCACCACTGCTCCTCGCTATCTTCTTAAAGGAACAGTTGAGTTCAAAATGTAAAAGTCACTTTCTTTTGCAAGTGTCTATCCATCGCCAAAGCAATAGCTAAGTATATTAATCGAATTGTATGAACAGACATTTCTAAAAAGAAAATTACAGGGATATCGTAGAAACATAGTCAACTGAAACTTATGACAAATTATATCAGAATGAAAAAATAAAATTGAAAAACTGATTAAAAAAAGACTTGGCATTGGACACTAAATTATTGGGAATATTCAACATAAACAATTGCAGTCTTGACTATACAGTTCTCCATCTGTGTGTTTAGTTAATGTACCCACATGTTACCTGACCTTAACCAAAACAAAGTAAAACAACTGTAAAACTGAATGAAATAAAAACTAAAAACCTTTTTGAAACTGAAACAGAAACTGAAACTTAACTAACAAAACCTCAAATGAAATCAGGAGGTAAAATCCACAAACATTCACAACGAATATCCCTATTCAAAAATGTTGCACTTGTTACATACAGGAACAGTTGAAGTAATAGTTAGAATTATTATATAGGAGAAAGATTGAGGTTAATTAAATCCAATAAAAAAAGTTAAATCATTACTGATTGCTCTATGATAAGGTACACACTTCTATATTTAGCTCTTCTCTTCATATTTAGCTACGACATACTATTATCACTTTACCAGTGACAGGACTGTTGGTCACTGACGGAAGAAGTGAAGGAGGAGAAGTCTGTTTTTTCCAGTCCACCACTCTAATTAGAGCCCCCCCCCCCCTGCCACTGCCACTTCAGCGCCCACCTGTTTATAGCCTAAGGTCTGAGGGCAAGGGTTGGTGGGGAACGTGAGGGGTTTTGGGGGCTTACTGGGGTCACAGAGTGTCTGTGTGTGTGTGGTTGTAACCATTATGTAAGATAACGTGACTTGGTTTTTGTTTGCGACGTATCACCAGATGCTTCACCCCTAAATGTTCGCTTTGTTTCATAAACTAGCTCTGTTTTACACTACAGAGTTAGATAATGAAATGCAGGTAAATGATTCATTCCTCATCTCAGAACTCCAATAATAGTCAATAAAAGTGGAAATAATTTTTGCTTGTTATTATGAATAATACACATTACATATGTGTGATAGTTGCTTTTCTTGTAGCCTGTTTAACGGCTCTGTGCAGCCAGACAGGTGTTCCTGGCTCTTATGGCCCTTTCTCAGGGTTAAGTTAAGTGGAGCTATGCCAGCCCAGTCCTGAAAAAAGGACTAACAGACAACATAAGTGAAAACTACTGTTATGTGGAAGGCATCACACAATGTAATCTGTGAACCATGCTTTTGTCAAGTCAAGATGGTTGGTCAACTGATAGACAGAAATATTATCACCAGGTATTGGAAAAACTGATTAATCCTTTTAATTTTCAAAAATTATTGAAAAATGGTTTACTGCCTGAGGCTGAATAGCTTAAGGTTTTGGACTGTCCAAATAAGACCCTACTGGCATCACCTTGGACTTTAGGGAAATAGAACCAACATTTTTCATTAAGTTATCACATGTTATGGAACAAACCAAATTATTTTAATCATCTAAAACTTAATCAGCAGATTAATAGCTATACCAAATTATGGTTTATTGCAGTCTCTCAACCATTTATATAATTTTTGTATTACTTATTAACTGACAGAAAGTAATGAGCCTATCAAAAGTGTATAAACAACAACAAGTCCATATATGAAGGTAAGGTGTCTTAATTCCTTGCCTGCAGCTCTCTCTCTCCCTCTCCCCCCCCCTCTCTCTCTCTCTCTCTCATGAGATCACCTGGCAGTGAGACGTGAGGGTGTAAGTGCCACAATGGACCTGCATCTCATGTCATATTGTGTGTGTGTGAGTGTGTGTGTGTGTGTGTGTGTGTGTGTGTGTGTGTGTGTGTGTGTGTGTGTGTGTGTGTGTGTGTGTGTGTGTGCGTGTGTGTGTGTGTGTGTGTGACTGTGTGTCTATGTGACTGTGTGTCTGTGTGTGTGTGACTGTGTGTCTGTGTGTGTGCATTATCACACTCCATCTCTTGTTTGGGTTTCAGTAGGCTACACCCGGCTGCCGAGAGGGGGCCTGTATGATTGCCATTCATAGTGCTACAATGAGCTCATCTGATTTCATACACACACACACACACACACACACACACACACACACACACACACACACACACACACACGGATGTGCAGATAAATCTACATCCAAACATTTCCATGCACTTAATTGTACATAGACACAGGAAATGCATGTACACACACACTTATATAAACACAGATGCACAAACCACAAAGCTGCTGTAATAACACAAATACTGTGAGCCCAATCATACTTTTGTTGTTGTTTATGTACAAGGTTTTCCATGACCTCAGTTTAAGTTGATCTAATGACTGTTTTCAGTGCATGCTCTGTTGAACGTTCTGAAATAACAGTAACACTGGTTGAATATCCGGAAGTTATCTCAGGTTTCACTTACATCTTAAGGGTTTCCTATTTTTCCGAGTGTTTATATGTTGATGTTACAATATGATTAGCTTTTCCTAGAGTCCATTCCAGTTCAAACAAGCCATATTTGTGTGTACGACATGATTAGATGAAAACAGGTACAGCTTATGTTGACTTTTTTTTCTCTCATTTCCAAATGATGATGATAAATACAAAAGAAGATCTAATTCAAAAACGTATTGTCCTGTAACTACTCCGCTGTACTGTCGGTAATTGTAATGGCAGTGTGGTTTAACTGCTGCACTGAACCAATAAGGATTAGAGCATTAGCTTATTGCCTAAATGTAAAAATGTAAATTCACTGACAAAAAAATCTGTTCAATAATTGCTGCTATAATTAACTTGCAAATCAATTTCATTTTAATTAATCTTAATATAACATTTTTCAAATTTAATAACATTAATTTGCAGGTAGATTTAACTGCACGTTTCAAAGTCATTTGAATATTAAAGGGCACCTCCACAGATGTAGTCATGAGCAGTGGTTCCCTTCTGTGGCTCTGGAGTAGTCTGAGAAAATATAAAGGGTTATTTTGGCTTGGGTGTGGAGACTGCATCTTTTTTTAAACAGAAAACCTGTGTTTCAAACTAGGAGAAAGTATCCTGATGTGGGTCAAACCAAATGTTCCATGGCAGTATTACATCCAAAGCTTTCCTGACATGTGTGTGTGTTGGAAAAGGCATGGAGTGTTGCAAAATCGTAAGATTAGTTCAGAGGTGTAATTTGAACCTAGTTGGCCTAAAGTCCTTCTGCACACTGTCTGTCAAAGTAAAGGTGAGGTCTACAGGAGGCGGGGCACCTTCAGCATGCTCTACATATTATGTTACCACGGCAACTACACGATACTTATTTCATGTTTTCATCAGCCAACCGCTAAACCCTGTGTGACCTGATAATAACCACACACCGAGAAACACACAGGCGATAACCAGATAAACAGAAGTTAGGTTGGAAGGATGGCTGGTAGTTAAGGGAGTGGCACAGCCAGGGAAGACAGCTGACAGTAGAGCCGCGAAGATTATTGGATTAGATGTCAACTTTCTAATTAATTGCCAAGGCAAGACAGATCAGAGAGCCAGGTACAGTGAGGGACAGATACAGGGACAGCACAGATAAAGAGAGGTAGCTTAGCCAGACATATATAAAGTCAACAGGTACAGAGACAGATAGGTTCAATAAGATGGACAGGTGGGCTGGTCAGACAAGGGCCTCTGGATTGTTTCATTTACATCACTGGCACACAACAGGAGATTTTTCAAGCGATCTTACTAAATGAAAAAACTCGGTTTTAGGCAAGCCCGCAACCAAGTCTCATGCTGTACCTTGAATTTGTCTGTTGATTTCACCGTACATGCGGAGGTTTCCATCATGTCGTCCCTCAAGTTGGACATTTCTGTTCCATGATAAAAACGTCATCTGCATGCCCACTTTCTTGCTATTCATTATATATCCACACATGGGCTCATTTTGACATTACACAGACTTTGAACCAGGGAGCTGGCGGGGTAAAGTTTGTCTAACATCCAGTTTGAATGATTCAAATACTTGCTTTCTGGCGTTCAGGTGCTTTGGGTAATGTCAGGGGTTTTCAAAGTGTGGAAAGGTGAGCCTCCCCTCAGAGAACATAAGAACAGCCGCGCCCCCCCTCCCAATTATTATTGCTGTTATTATTATTATTATTGTTGCTATAATGCAGGGGTATTCAATTGCATTTCAAAGAGGTCCAGTAAGAGAAAATGTAATTAAATGCTCTGTTTTCGCTGTCTACCTTCCGCCATTTGAAATTACTCCGACTGCTTCTCTCCTCTTGTCTCGTCTCTGTGTTTGAATCTATCGTGCTGACTGCACCGATTTGATTGGCTGAGAAGCGTCACCTCCTTAAAACATTAAACAATAACTTTTTTAAACCTTTTTATTTTTTAAACATATTGTATAAAACTCCCCCAATAATTGGACTATTCCTTGCACCCCTCTAGAATAAGCCCGAATGGTCTCAACCATATTGCATCAGTAACGTGCACTTTTTATTATAACAAGATCGCAAGGACACTGGTAGCGATCGGGAAATTGAGTGTTGTTCAGTTTGTGTGTTGTGGAACATGCGTGTGCCGTGCATGAAAATATACCACACACCCAATTACAATTGCATGTTCAATTCACTACCCTGGAAGTTCATACAGTTGTTAAAGTTGGAACAGCCTGTGGACAGCCGTTCTTCCTTGCATGTCAGTCGCCGACACCTTCTTACAGAGGACAGGCACATCTAGCTGCAGCACGACCCGTATATTTCCGCACGCCGTGTTGTCAAGACATTTATTTTTTTACATTTTCCACATCGTGGATACATCCTTATATGCTCCCGGTAACACACTGAACGTCAACTTTGCCTCCTTATTACACTCACCCCTACTTTAGTGGGAACAATGAGTCTGCGTCTTTGGTGCACACAGGAATAAACGCAGATCATACTCTGGCTGCAGCCTTGACCGGTACTTGCTTTTGATCAAAGTCAATGCGGAAAACCTGCACTCACACAGGTAGGTGGAGGTGAAGGGAATGAGCACTTTTACAGCCTTTTTGGCGAGGTGGGGGAACTTTGTCTCCACAGACAAACAAAAGTGGGCAAGTGTCACTTTACTCGTCTTTTTCTCGTTCTTTTGTGTCTCACGCTGCGCCTCCCCTGAAGCTCTCTGGCGCCCCCCAGGGGAGGCGCGCCTCACACTTTGAAAACCGCTGATAGATCATTTAAGGGAAGTAGTGCATTACGTTCAGTGGCGGCACCAGGGTATGGCTGGGTTAGGCTACAGCCATACCAAGAAATGGCTTAGCCCTACCTTAGCCCCACCATGACAAATTATGTTAAAGTAAGCATGTTGAGAACACGGATTGCGAAAATATACCGGTCGTGTCCACAACACACAAACTGATCCTGCTGTAACAACAAGTGCACGTTACTGACAGAATATGGTTGAGACCATTCGGGCTTATGGTGGAAGAGGGGTGCAAGGAATAGTCTGAGTTTTAAAGGTGTGGAAATTCTCAGGCGTTATAATATCAGCGCGGCCACGGTCAGATCAAAATCTGTAATTTGAATAGACCTAGAGCCAATCAGAGCAACGAAACGTTGGGTCTGCGTCATGCCTTACTGATTGAGATCATTCGGAACCGCCATTCAGTATCCCCATTGGATCTTCAACGTGTACTATCATACGTCACGTTCACAGTGATCCCTTTTTATTTACTACAAGACAAATGTGCCGTTTTATTTCCTACAGTTCCATTTTGATTGAGACAGGGAAATAATCTAAACCTCTCGCGTGGCGTTTCACTGTCAAGGGGGGCGATATAGCGTGTATTTAATTACATTGCAAATACTGATTTGAGCCCCACCACTGTATGGGTTAGCCCTACTATAGATTACCAAACAAAAATACTCTGGCGCCGCCACTGATTATGTAAAAAAGGCTAAAGGCTGGCAGAGAAGTAGTTTACAAAGACAGGTTCAAGGACAGGCAGACTTGTGTATAGAGAGATATTTAGTGTGTCAGACAAGTACATAAAGACAGGTAGGCATGTAAACAGTCAGAAAATAGAGGCGGACAGGTACAAAAAGATGGACAGGTAGGCCAGACAGGCATGTACAGAGAGACAGATTGCAGAGACAGGTCAAACAAAGATAAAAAAAAAGCAGTTTGGTCAGACAGACAATAAGTCCCTAGAGGTGCAGAAATAGACATGCAAGTAGTTAGACAAGTTGGTCAGACAGACAGGTCTTATGCTTATAATAGCTCTAATGATTGAATTAGTCTGAAAGTTCAATCCAAGTCCTTCTTACATTTCACATTGGAGCTAAGCTGCACCACAGAGCCGTAATCCATTGCCTGCCAGCCATTGGATCAAGGTGTGTGTGTGTGTGTGTGTGTGTATGTGTGTGTGTGTGTGTGTGTGTGTGTGTGTGTGTGTGTGTGTGTGTGTGTGTGTGTATGTGTGTGTGTGTGTGTGTGTGTGTGTGTGTGTGTGTGTGTGTGTGTGTGTGTGTGTGTGTGGGTGTGTGGGTGTGTGTGTGTGTGTGTGTGTGTGTGTGTGTGTGTGTGTGTGTGTGTGGGTGAGAGAGAATATGAGATATGAGTGGGTGAGAGAGAACTTGTGTGTGTTTGTTTTCATATATTAGAGCAAGTGCTTGTGTGTTCATTGTACCCTCCCCTCCACACCCCTTCTCCTCCCTTCCCACACACACACACACACACACACACACACACACACACACACACACACACACACACACACACACACACACACACACACACACACACACACACACACACACACACACACACACACACACACACACACACACACACACCTGTGTGAGTGTTTTCAGGTGTATTTGGTTTGGCTGAGAGGGAGGGAGTGGAGTTTGTTGTATTATCGCCCTGAGAACCATGTGATCTCTAAATGCTTGGAGGAGGGTTTGCAGTTGCAACACACACACACACACACACACACACACACACACACACACACACACACACACACACACACACACACACACACACACACACACACACACACACACACACACACACACACACACACACACACACACACACACACACACACACACACAGATGCTAACAGGTGTGTTGTACTGAGTGTGAACACTGATTTGCTCCTACAGAGTGTGAAATTGCAGAAGGCTTGTGTGTGTGTGTGTGTGTGTGTGTGTGTGTGTGTGTGTGTGTGTGTGTGTGTGTGTGTGTGTGTGTGTGTGTGTGTGTGTGTGTGTGTCGGGGTGCTTTGATGAGAAGTAGTGAAAAGGTTCTTCTTGTTGAAGCCGCATTGGGTCTAATCCAGCCTGCTGACAGACCCTCATCCCTACTACTTCCTCAAGTACACACACATTAACACACTAACACACGTACACACAAACACACACTCACAGCAGCTGGCCTAGGTCTGGCACAAAAGGTTCAATCCTTAATTGGCAAGTTGCACTTTTTCGAAGTTGGAAAATTCCTGCAACACCGACATGTTTTGCACTTTCTAAGTTAAATGCATAACAAACTTTAGAACTACTTAAAACTCAGGGAAAACTTGCTTGAGATGGCGAATGTATATGTTGTGCATGCACTGTAGGTATGAAAAATAAGAGAATATGCATTTCAATATCGTTAAAGCAACGGTGTATGCCTGGACATTATTGATGGCTATCTAGATGACAAGAATAACATGCAAATAAGACAGCTTTGAATTTAGGCATATATCCCGCTTTTAATTCATGTAAATGCTTGGGGCAGACCATAACATAATTCAAACTTTTCAATGTTGAATATTTTTTAACCAATAGCCTATACAGTACAGTACATTTATTTTTGATTAATTAAGTAAATGCTGTACTAACTGTTGGGGAAATATTTTCCAAGAACCATTACTTTGACCCAGTGTATCAGTTCAAACTGTCCTGACTGAGCACACGCACCTGTAACCTTGGCTGCTGTGCTCTCAGTGTTCTGTCTCCCTGTTCCTGCCTGTTGGCGTCAGCTGATAGAGGTGTTATGATTATATCTTGTTATGCAGCATGTTGGGTCTGGGGTACAGTTCTTCAGATTTGACGTGACAACTCTACCGTGAAGTCAGAACCTCTGGCTCTTGGACTTGTGATGTGAATTCTCCGGCCGAAGCTCCTAAATAAACCATCAGTGTTTGACATCAAGCTCCAGCCCACCCCGTGTCTCCTTCCTGAGTTGGTGACTCTCACTGCATTGCTACACAGAAGTTTCCCTTACACTAACTGAATAACATTAAAACATTTGTAGGCTATTTAGAAAATGTGAAAACAATGTAAATTGCTGAAAAGTAATTGGTCATCATGATATCAGTCAATAGAAGTACTGAAAATGTAAATAACAAAATACACTTCATAAATAGTATGTAAAATAAAAAGAGAACATTAAATAATATAACAATTAAGACCTAATTAAAAATGGTGACTTAATCAACTAAGTTGTTACTAGACTGGTGTCTCTCGTGTTCGCTTAAGAAAACTGAAATGAACGGCTCATTGGCTTGAGAATGCAATTTGCATGCAGAGAAAGTGCAAATTGGTTGCACAGTTTAACTGTAACTATTATGCATTAAAAAAACGTTAAGGACACATTTAAAAAAGAACAGCATGACAACATAGCTAGGTAATATATATGTGTGGTGTCCAGACATTATGTTGAGTTAATCTTTGTAGTCTTTGTCCTATGTCGTATCCCAAGTATTTGGAGTTCTTCTCTTTTTCTTTCCTAAAATGCCCTTATGTTCCTATTATACTTTTGCTTTTAACCTGTGCCACTCGTCAAGCAGAGAAACTGAAAGCAGCACATTGTGTGACCCATCCAGTCTGTTTATTATAATATTATATCAGTCTCAGCCATCATTGACTGCAGTCATCTGGAAAATTCAGCAACTCTTACCTTACTCCGTCCGTCTGTCAACACCTCAACCTAACATTATTGTGGAGACACACACACACACACACACACACACACACACACACACACACACACACACACACACACACACACACACACACACACACACACACACACACACACACACACACACACACACACACACACACACACACACACACACACACACACACACACACACACACACACACACACACACACAGTTGTTATTATTATCTTTTCCTCCTTCTATGAACACAGACACTGTAGACCCATGTTGTTCCAACTTCAAACCAGTTATGTGACACACCATAGAGACTCACTCATATCTATAAATGTAAATGTTGCTCTGCGCACAGATATTGGTAGATGTTTTGGATTCCTTTATTACCTTTCAGAAACAAGTGTCACTAGTGAAACAATCAGCTTTGAGTAACAATTTAAGTAATTCATCTTTCCAACAGACCTCTTTCTTTCTTTAGGCTTGAAGACGATCAAGCACAAATGGAGCAACGTTAGTATTCATTGAGTGTTATAATGCTTCTGACCATGATAAATATGAGTCAAAAACCTACTCACCTTTTCGGTTTTCACCAACTGATTGAGGCTCTACACCTCCTAAATGCTCTTCTGTATTCAGGTCTCCAATGTAATGCTGATCAGGTAGCATACAGTGGGTTAATAAGACATGTATACATGTTTATAACTTTCGTGAAATGGACATTTGAATAGGTCAACTCAACCACATTTACATAACAAGACATGTACTCCATGTTCAATTCTCCTCAAGACTATTTTTCATGTTTGAGGAACGGTGAAGGCTTAGCTGGCTCACCAGGGCACAGCAAGACATGAACACACACACACACACACACACACACACACACACACACACACACATACACGTCACAGCCCGTATTGTGTGATAGCTTGAGTGTTGACTAAGTGGTTAGGAAATATTGGTGTGAGTGAGTGATCGACTGCATCTAAAGTTTCCATTGAGGGTGGATAAACAGTGTGATGTCAGAACAAAAGGTTTGCAACGAAGGTCATACTAACACGTCTTTATAAAATCCACTATCCCTGAAACATTAGACATATCAATGTGATTATAAGATATGATATCCATTTATAGCAACGTATCTTATCACCTTTACCATGTTTGGCTGGATAATATCATCATTTGACTTTGGTATAATTAGTTTTTTACTCACACGTCTTAATTTCATGTGTACGCTTTACATTATTATTTTGTACAATTCTCATTGAAGTTTACACGTAAATGCAATAAAGAGACACAATTATATGTATATAGTTTAGTTAAAATAATTAAACAAACATGTTACCAGCCACAGGTCACAGAGGTCAGACTCTGCTTTATTATTTTTGACACCCGCGTTTGTACAAATCACTCCAAAGCAAAATCAGCGACACAAATAAACAAATCAATTATGACTTTTTTCTTTTCCACAATATTTTTAATTTACATTTTTTAACACACAAGAGACATAAAAACAAACCAAAAACATCAATTTTTAATTGGTCATTGTCTAGAAATAAAGGTTAAATTGTAACTATTTACATGTGTAATCAAGAGAACAAAATAAGCTTTCTGAGCTGGGGACCCAAGTTCCCATCAGCAAAAACACGTGGGTTTGTTATCCTGGCTCCAAAATGGTGGAATGAGCTCCCCATTGAAATCAGGACAGCAGATAGCTTGCTCATCTTCCGGCGCAGACTGAAAAATCATCTCTTTCGACTCCACTTCGAGCGATAGAATTACTAACAAAGCACTTATATACTAATAAAGGACTGGCTTATCTAAAGCCAGTTGAGTAGCACTTGAAATGTTTGGCTCTATGAAACCTGATGTACTTATATGATTCTGTTTTCTTCAAGGTTGTATCTTCCTGGTCGAATGTACTTATTGTAAGTCGCTTTGGATAAAAGCGTCAGCTAAATGCAATGTAATGTAATGTAATGTAATGAGCTGCTCTCTAAAGTACTGCCCAAGGCCTTTTAGCTGCACTAACATAAGCTTCTCGAATGTACATTACACAGAAAAGGGCATGGAGGTCAAAAAGTGTAAAGCTAGAGAGGCATCTTCACACATAAAAACCCACCCACCCACACACACACACCCCCACACCCACACACACACACACACACACACACACACACACGCACACAAACTATTTACAGGAAGGTTTCTGTAAATATCCCTTTAATCGGCCTAATGAAAACTCAAGCCGAACACAACCAGGCTGTACCATAATAAGCCATTAAATATGGATTGTGGAGGAACTACCCTGAGGTTCTCTCTCTCTCTCTCTCTCTCTCTCTTTGGTGTTTAATATCAGGTTGTTCACTCAGTGAGAGTGAGAGTTCACACACACAGCTGTAATTAGAAGCTTAGGCAGCCAGCCAGCTCTGTAAATGCACTGTGATGTGCGTGTGTGTATATGTGTGTGTGTGTGTGCGCACTGACGAAAACATACACATGCTTTCTCTCTGAGCGTGTCTCTGCGCAGGTGTGCATATTCTCCGTGCACACCTGTGTGAGTGTGTGTGTGTGTGGCGGTGAGTCACACAGTGGTGTGTGGGTGTTGTGTTTGTCTTATCTGTGTGCTGATTGAGAGCTGAGGTGCTTGGAGACGGGCTTTGACGTGTATATGTGTGTGTGTGTGTGTGTGTGTGTGTGTGTGTGTGTGTGTGTGTGTGTGTGTGTGTGTGTGTGTGTGTGTGTGTGTGTGTGTGTGTGTGTGTGTGTGTGTGTGTGTGTGTGTGTGTGTGTGTGTGTGTGTGTGTGTGTGTGTGTGTGTGTGTGTATGGGTAGAGTGATTGCTCCCTAACACCTGGTATTAGCACCAGTAATCCTCACACCACATCATACTCACGCACCAGTCCCATGCAGATCACATTCAGCTTTTCCCTGTCCCACTTCAAGGTGTTTCTCAACTTGTCTTGGGGGGCGTTGAAGTTGGAAATATATTCCAGCAGAGGATTGCAAGGTAAACAAACTGTCCCATGGCAGCCACTTTAAACTTTGGTAAAAAAAAGATAGCATATAAAGTAAAAGTTCAGATACAAAAATGTGAAAAATACAGAGTGGAACTGTAAGGTAAGCAAAATGGTTGTACACTGTTTGTGTTTTTATTTGTATATTTTGTAGCTGTCTGGAATACAAACAATCAAGTGGAAAAATAGAAGAGAAAACCAACACTGAACGTCCCTTAGAGTAACAATAGCTACAAGTACAAAAGCAAAGTACCCTCATAATTTGTATATCTTATAAAACTTGGATTTGTTATGCTTTCTTCCACACAATTCCTTAACCAAGTGTCAGCTGACCAATCACCTCATCACATGCATTCAGATAAACTTTGGTTCGCACAGGAAACCACTTTGTACATCGGTATTTTAATTTGGAGAATTCAGTTTAGTAGAGTTTCTATGCTCTACATTTGGATGCAGTGTGTTTAATGCATCTTTGAGTCTCAGCCCATTTCCACATCAGTCCAGCTTTTCTTTCCGTCCCTCTATTGGCCGTCAGTGCGGCCTGCCCTCCCATATTGGATTTGCTCTCTCAATAATTGATGCAGGAGGTATTTTGTAAAGCTAAAGGCCAGCAATCCTTGGTGTCGAATTCAAAATTAGTTCCTCCTGTATTATTAACATCCCTGAGGGCAACAGGTTAATAAGAGGAACTCTGTAACAATAGATGGACAGAAGGATAGAAAGATAGAAAGGTCTTCTATCTTTCCTATCTTAGCTCAGAGTTGCCTCATATGTACACACCGTTAAACATTAACACTTCCCACAATGCATTTAGACTTACCTGTGAGGAATGCAGTCAGATGTCACACACACACACACACACACACACACACACACACACACACACACACACACACACACACACACACACACACACACACACACACACACACACACACACACACACACACACACACACACACACACACACACACACACACACACACACACACACACACACACACAGCTTTAAATATTTTGTCTGAAAAACATCCTGTTTGTTCTTACACATGGCAGATTGTCAGCTTGTCAGACAGTGACGTGAAATTGATTACATCTAATGTGATTTTATTTCAGTAATCTGATTACATGGATATGAAAGCCATGATAAATTATTTAAGTCTTGAATCCTCATGGGCTTACCATATTTTAGAATTAGTGAAAACTGTTTGGTTATCCCAGAAGGATTTTTTAAATGTTTTTAGACAATCTATAGAGATTGGGATGGAAAGACCCGCATACAGATGATATCATGCCGCTTGCATGGCTAAAAATATTCAAACTGCTGTGATATGTCATAACAAAAAGATATAAAGACACATTGCCAATATATTTTTTCACTCTGATATTAACTATGGCTGTGTGTGTAACATAACATTTGCTCTCACTCTGACAGAAAGCTGGTGACAACACGGACTAAGGAGGCCATTACCTTGGATGGTAAGATAAAATAAGGTGGTATGGACCTTATTGTGTCTGTAGGAATGGGGCTGAATCCTCATAAACAAAACAAAAATGTTGACTTTTAGTTCCTGTAAGTCTGTTTCATATCAGACTGATAATATTAGGCAGAACAATTTATTGTAGAAAATAATTAATTCAGAGAGCACTTTTTAGATTTAATATCTTGAATAGTTGCATTGTTTGGCATGAAGACATAACACACAATTTTGCACTTTCAAGAATCGATGCTAACTTGTGTGACCTATTCTATATTCTCATTAATATCAATTAATATAATTGATATCAGTGAGATTGTTTAAAATTAGAACTAATTAACAGACAAACTGTCACGTGTTATTTTGTCCAGTTGAGTATTTATTGGTATGAAATCACCTAACAAGGAAAATAAATCCTGACAGATTAACAGAATATCCTATTAACAGATTAATCAGGGTGCATGCACAGGACACGTTTGTGTTGTTATTCCATCACCCTTCTGCCCAGCCTTAACTGAGATATTGTTGAAACACGTTGGTCAATTCTGCAGCCAATTGAATTCAATGTTTGGGTAAAAAACACAAGGTTTCTGGGTAACACCGTTTTGTGTTTTCTACATGTAGGAGTTATGTTCTTTTGTTAGAAGTTTACTTTCTTTGCTTCGTAATATTTTGCAGCACTAAAAATACCTCAGTTTAAATAAGTAGGCAGCTATAGGCCCAGCATGCATCTGAGCAAATTCCTATGGTGCTTCAGTGTCCTTTTGTTTAAAGTTTGTTTGTTGTTTTTATTTTTTGAAAAACAGCTACTAAATGCTCTGTGTAAGGTTGACATTTCCTCCAGTTCAATGTTCAAGTGTTTTGCTTTATTAAATGTTGTTCCCCAGCTCAGAATATGAGACAGTCTAAAAGAAAGTGTCTCACTTTGAACTTCTATCCACATTTCCTGACAGCATACAACATAAAACTTAGATCTCTCTGACATTTCCTGAGGTGGGTATGCTATTTCAGTACCATAATAAATCACAGATGATCTGTCCTTTGTCTGTCTTGAGGCAACAAATGTCTCGTTGCCTTAGGTGACATGATGATTAATTGAGTTCCATTGCGTGAGTTCTGGAGACAGATTTATATCAGTTTTGCTTTTTTTATGCAATACCTAAAATCCATGTCGATGTCATTTTGTCTATTGCTGCCATAGAAAGAACTGAAGGACATATTTTAACCAAGAAAGCTTTTTAAATACCCTTTAACCCCTTTAGATTTCATCCTATAGTATGTTAGTGCACAGGGGAGCATTAAAGGAATGTCTTGATTTGCAGACAACACTGGCAGCTTGTGCTGGAGACCTTCCTGGTTTCATATACTCAAGAACTTTAAATCTTTAAATTAAAGTCAGAGATGATTGAATGGTTTATATCTGTTGGAGTCAAGAGAAAACATCTTTGCACTTTTGAACTTTGTCTGAAACATTTCAAGTTCATATTTTACTTAAATGCATACATAATTTATTTTTCAATCTGCAATACTTTTCAGTTGTTTGTATTTATTAAGTTAAATTCACGTAGACCTGTTTCTATTTAAACGACACATTGCATTACAGAGATTTGTTTTCATTTATTTAGAAAAGGCTGATTTTGGGCTACTATTGCAAATTTAACTGGCAAAAGGTACTTTCTATATGCATATGACCAAATATGGAATTATATATTTAACATCAAAGGATATTTAGAAAAAATGTGTTTGTTGAATACTGTTCTTATAAACTTGTCATTGGTAAAAACCAATGCATTTATTAGGTAAGGATGTCTTTCCTGCTTTCCTTTTTTTCTTAGCATCATTAGGAAATGTGCCTTTGACTCTGGTTTAAAAGGATGCCCTCGTTTGTCATGCCAGGTCAAATAGATATTACAAACAAACAATAAGAGACACAGTCAAAGGATAGTTAAATAAATCAGATGAGGGTCATTGGAGGAAGCTGAAGAGGATCTGGCTAATTTGGTCTGGCAGTGTAATGGAAAGAAGACTCAAGATGAAGGCCCAGCTGCCTTGTGCTAGAGAGCTGGCCATTGTAGTTCAAGTTGTGTAGACACGACGGTCTGAGTGACCGTTAGACAAGACAGGGATACCAGAGACCATGAAGACTCCCCCAGGGATAAAAGAGAGAGAGGGAGAGCGAGAGAGGAGGGGGCTGTTAGAACAAGGTAAAGGGACAAAAGAGTTCATAGCTGTCATTCCTTTTTCCTTTTTTGTAGTTCTGTCCTTTCTTTTGTTTGAGGGGCAACTGTAAGAGCCAAGAGGCCCTGAGCAGCAGCTGGCAGGTAGGAAGAGAGGGAGGGAGGAAAGGAGGGAGGAAGGAGATAAGTGAGAGAGGTTGGACAAAGGGAAGAATGGATAGGTGAAGCGAGAGGGCTGGATGGTGGTGGAGACAGGAAGTTTGTCGCAATCGAATCACACATTTGCAAACATCTGTATTACTAAAGGAGATTTTATGAAAACATTTGGAGTTGTTTTTTTTTGCATCAAAGCAGCAAAAAGATAAACAGGATACAGCTAAGTAAAAGTATATCTGCTATAATGATCTTATAAAATGTATAAATAAGACTTAAGTGAACAGAACGCATTAACCAGAGAGAGTTGTTATTTACAATGTGTCACCGCTACAAATGAAATATATGATAAAAAACGATTTTTAGCATATTAAGTGTGATGCTAAGTGTACAGCAGCAATGAAAGAAATACCGTTTTCTTTCTATTTTGCTGGAGTAAACTATAGATTATATGCTACACTCAGACATTCAAACACACATAAATAAACATACACACACACACACACACACACACACACACACACACACACACACACACACACACACACACACACACACACACACACACACACACACACACACACACACACACACACACACACACACACACACACACACACACACACACACACACACACACACACACACACACACACACACACACACACACACACACAGGGTCTCAGTTAACCAGAGAGTCAATAGGCTGCAGACAGACAAGTGTGATTACAGCAGATACTGTTGCTCTCAATGTTCAGTGGGTCCTGTGTGTGTGTGTGTGTGTGTGTGTGTGTGTGTGTGTGTGTGTGTGTGTGTGTGTGTGTGTGTGTGTGTGTGTGTGTGTGTGTGTGTGTGTGTGAGAGAGAGAGAGAGAGAGAGAGAGAAAGAAAGAGAGGGAGAGAGATGAAAAGACAGAACAATCTAGTACTTTGTGTTCTTCTCTCTCAGTGTCCGTTAAGTGAGCTGTCCATCTACAGTAAAATGTCAAACATCATTCTTGCTGTTGAGTATCTATTTTTCTCACTTTAGAAAAATTGTTGTGCAAAATGCATAATATAAGGTTTTCAAAAGAAACAGTGGTACAGCATTCTGAGGAATTTGTGTGTCTGTCATTCAAAGAATAAACTGCATTTGAGAGTTGCTCACTTACAATATAAATAGAAATAACTTATTGGGGTTGGACAGATCATTTATACATACATTTGTCCTGTTGTAATTGTTTGTGCCAAAAAAGAGGGCTATTCTTTCATCCATATATGTTTAAGAAAATGGCATCTTAATACATCTTATGCCTGATTCCCCATGATACTAAATGTCAAACCTAATCAGAATCAATAATTCCAGTTTGTCACAGTTAATTCTTATTTTTCCTACATATTTGAATGTCTTGTGTAAAAAAACATGCATTAACCAGGCTCATGAGGAAGTTAATGAGTTGAATAGACTGTATAAGACACAGTGGTTGAGAACATATTAACATGAGTAACAATAGAAACAAACATGGTGCTTAAATCCTCCATTACCAGTTTAAATTATTTTTAATGGTTCGTTTATTATCACTGAAACATTTACTTTAGCTATTATAAGTACAAATATGTATCATAGATTACTGTCGTCCTTTTTACAGTCCTAATGTCGTATCATTTAATCATAATGTTGTATTATTATTGTGTTTTTGTGTAAGAATGTCGCAGTTTCGACAATGTTGAGCCAATTTAAGATACGTAAACATTCTGGACAGAAATGTTTTATCAGGACTGTTGTTCTAATCTAAAATTTAGTGAAATACAATACAAACACAACAAAATATATACTTTATAATAGTAATATAAGGCAGCTGGGTCATTCTACAGAAAATGTGGAATCTGGGTGATACAAATCTGCTGAAATATATTCCTTCTAACACATCTACAACTTGTTGAATAGAAATAACTAACTCTTAACTTGATGAATCCACAACAAGTAGAGCTTAAAGTATTTTTATTATTTTTATTATTTTTATACATTACACAACGCTTATTTACATAGGAGTGTCACTGGTGTTACGTGTTACCAGGAAGAAGAGTAACACCAGTGACAGTAACACCATTGACAATTTGGAGAAAACACTACCATTTTAACAAAATTGCTGTCATGTGTCAGACCAAATATGGCTTCAGTCAATATCAAAATCGTTTAACTCTTCAATACAATACATTTTCCCATTCAAATGTTCACCCCTAGGGCTATGCAATGAGTAACACTAATGACAGACTTGAATGAGGCACGTAAAATTTGAAGATAAAATGACACCTTTAACAAACAAAGTAAGAAGTATCTGACTTTCCTTACTGTATGTCTTTGTCCACTGCACTGCCTCAAATGATTTCTTGTTACAGGAGGTACTTCAGAGACAGTAGGCCTACATTATTTAAAAAATAAAAGCGTTTTGTGTAGCAGTAACACCAATGACGTAATTTTGGTTGACTGACATTCATTGGATATTATTAATAATAATTTGTGTTTTTTGTTAACATCTCAGTGTTATAATCAATGTATGTACAGTAATGTTATGTAAATATGAATGAGATTTATTTATTGAAAAAACATTTTTTTAAATGAAAACTATAGGGTCCACATGTATGATCAAAGTGACAAGGCAGTTCCTTGAACTTGGCATTTTAAATAAATAGCAATTTATGTATAAAACCATTTTTTCAATTTTTTTATTTAGTACCATTGCAAAGACAATCTCAATTTATTCAACATAATGAATGTGAGCATTAGATCAACGTAATGTATTTTGGTGTCTGCAAAAGTAAGTGACAATAGGCTTGTTGGAGACAAGCGAGACCTGCGCAATTTCGATCAACGTCTTGCTCGTGCGTTGCATGATGGTTAGTCATTTTGTCCGACTTGCTCTGGAGGCTCGCTCACATGAGACGTTGAAATCTCGCGGACAAAGACGCCCGCAGCCTTCAGAGCGAGGCGCCGCAGTTCCTCTACACGGGCTGCGGAGGCGAAATGCTTGATGGGAAACGACTCGCTGGTATCTCGAGCTGAGCGCTCATTGGTGGTTTTTACCCCGTGCTGCTGATGAAGCTCTCCATTGGCTCGGCAAAAGTTTGTTGTTGTTTTGTGTCAGTTTTACGTCGCCACTTCCATTCACATTTTTCATCATTGTTCCACAATGTTTATCATCATGAAATTAATATCTATATAGGTTATACTATACTTGCACTGCTTACCGTTTTCATACTTTATATATCTTAGCATATTCATACACACTGTTCATACTGCTCACAGGCTGCTGTGTATATCTAGTGTATTCATACCCCTCACTGTTTATTCATCATTCAATTAATTCTATATTTTATTCTATAGATTGTGTACATTACTTTTTACTTTACTGCTTGTTGCACTCCTGGTTAGAAGCTAAACTGCATTTCGTTGTCTCAGTACCTGTAATATGTGCAATAACAATAAAGTTGAATCTAATCTTGAGCAGGAACAAATGTATTTACTTAGTACATATCTGACATTAACGATTAAAACACATGTGTGCATTCTTTATAATGCAAACCGAGTCAAGCCGACTCCGGAGGTGGCGGTTTGCACCTTAAAGTGGTTTGCAATCCGCCAAAAAACCGAGAGAAGAAGAAAAAGAAGGCGAAGAAGTAGAAGAAGAAGAAGAAGAAGAAGCCGACTCGGAGCTGTCCGACTTCAGGCAAGCTTTTTGAGACCTCCCCCGGCTGCGATCGGCTATTCTCGTCTACTTTCGAGGCGAGCCGCAACGCGTCTCAAACAAGCCTAGTACTTCCACCTTTTCTGTAGAATGATCAAGCTAGCATCCACTCACAAGGATTCGTCGAGGTGGTGAGCCTACGAGCCAATTACAGCACAGTAAGGCGGGACTTGAGAGGAAACGTCATGTGCTGGGCGCATGCGCACCGGCATATGGTGGGCACACGTGCTGCGCACAGATTATGTAAACAATAACAAAGTAATATGATAAATTACGTCTTGGGTTAAGGTTAACATTACTGTACCTTAGCATAGGTACAATAAATGTTCTCAATGAATGCATCTAACTTAAAGAGCCTGTGACACGAACCCAACAACTGTTGTGCAATGAAATAGTGGGCTACTAGTAATCTCGAACCTTCAGTTTAAAAAAGAAAAAGCGATACCGTTCCGATAAATATCAATAATTTCGAACATCGCGGGAAAATTCCTTCGACTCATTTTGAGGTTTTGGGGGAAGCCGGAAGTGACGTCAATGCGGGAACGCTTCACTGTGCGGCGAGAGAGCCAAACACAGACAAAGTGTGCTGTCATGCGTAGAAATGGTGAATTACTGAGTTTAGGCACGTTAATAACGTTTTAATGAAGTTGACTACAGTATATTCATATTTGTCCGTGCTTTCATGTCAATTCGGCGAACATAAACATAAATGATCGTGGTCAAGATGATGATTAAATTAGGATTAAAAATCGGTAGTGAGAGCTGCTGAATTTCCTCCCGTCGGATGTGATATAAAAACAAATCGATTATTTTTGTAGTTGTAAACTCAATTGGATGAAACTACATTTATTAGTGCTTTCATGTCAATTCGGCGAACATATGATACATTAAATGATCGTGAGGATGATGATTTAAAAATATTTTGTTTGAGCCGGTCTGCATTTCCTGATGAGAAAACAAACCTTAGCTTTTTGTAGTTGAAGTCAGTGGTGTAGTGGGCGTTGGACGCGGGGGTAGGCCGTACCCCCACTTATTTGAAGCATGAGTTCTTTTTTTAATAGTCTAATACAGTGGTCACCAACCAGTCGATCGCGATCGACCGGTCGATCGCGAGTGTGGTGCGGGTAGATCGCGGACCGTTAACAAAAAAAGTAACAAAAGAAAGAAAAATAAAATAAAAGTAATAATGTTTGAAAAATATGTTTTTAGATGTAAACATATCATCCACCACCCCGTTAGCAGGTGCCACTTGATTGACGTATATTTGAGACACCTCAATAATATAATACATTAACCGTGCTTTATGTGAACCTCATCATGACACAAGAGAGAACGGCAGGACTGCAATTTCCCGTGTTCAGTGAATGCAACAGAGGCAAGTCACCAGACCAATCAGAGAGTTGCATGGAAATACATGTGTGCTTGTGTCATTCAAGCTCGGCTCTCTCTGTGTGTGTGTGTTTTTGCGTGTGTGTGTGTGTGTGTGTGTGTGTGTGTGTGTGTGTGTGTGTGTGTGTGTGTGTGTGTGTGTGTGTGTGTGTGTGTGTGTGTGTGTGTGTGTGTGCGTGTGCGTGTGTAGGGGTGTGTGTGTGTGTGTGTGTGTGTGTGTGTGTGTGTGTGTGTGTGTGTGTGTGTGTGTGTGTGTGTGTGTGTGTGTGTGTGTGTGTGTGTGTGTGTGTGTGTGTGTGTGTGTGTGTGTGTGTGTGTGGCAATAGCGCATTTAGTGTGATAGAGAGAGAGGGCGAGAGGGAGAGACAGGGACCGGTGCTAGCGGGGACCGTGATGTTAGCATCTGGTTAGCTAGCTGCACTAACGGACATAAGGAGCTGTTTCCACAACAAGCTGGAGGAGTTTTCCCCTGTCAGACTGAGGGGCTCAGGTGAGCTAAAGGACTCTGAGTGTTTAGATTAGAACGGTTTTGTCACAAATTATTCAAAAGATTATTTCCGTGGTACACCTTCATATGATCATTATAGTTATACAAACAATAAGAGAATAAATGAAAAACAGGTATGAAATACTATATGGCAGTAAAACAAGAATACAGTTTAAAAGGGGAGTGATTTGTAAAATATCCATAAAGAAAAAGAAAATCTGTTTACAGTTCTGTCTCATATGGGTGCTGAGAGATGAATCCATAGATCTCTTCATGTTGCTCTCAAAGTGCACCAGATTGATGCTTTCATCTTCAAAAACAAATCTTCCCGGGGGAGCATCCCCCCGGACCCCCCTGGAGGAGGTGAGGACCTAGGGGAGGTGAGGTCCGCCCCCCACTCGGTCATAGCACTTTACCCCTGCCTATATGCTGTGAGCTGATTATGGAGCCTTCATTGTAACAGTAATTCAGATGCAATTAGCCTTTATAAAAAGCCTCAAATTGGAAGCACTGTCTGGGCCGTCTTTTTCACTCAATTCTGCAATAGGTAGATCTCGCCTTTCACCTAGGCCGAGGTCGGTGATCTTGGGCTTAAAAAGGTTGGTGACCACTGGTCTAATACATCTAAAATCATTGCCAGTGTTATCAGTTGCAAGTGTGTGTTTGTTGTAATAATGACGAAAACATAATAGGCAGATTTCACAGTAATTATAATAAAAACGTAGCTCAAGCATTTATGCAACTTGATTTGAAGCGTGTGTGTGTGAGAGGCAGAACTGTGTGTGTAGGGGGACCAGGTGTCCCGCACTGTGCGGGACTGCACACACAGCATTTTTATTATTTGTTCCGCGTCCCACACATTGAGACTATGTCCCGCATTTGAGTGATAGTCGCGCAGAAAGGCCGGATCGGTTCGCTGACAGCCGGCACCGCCTTTTATTATTATATTGTCTAAACGGCATCATTTAAGTTTCGCTGACAGGCGACACAGAGGTCCCCAAGCCCCCCCCCGTTGACAGTTCACGAGCGCGTCCATAGTGCTGTCCACCCACCACCCCGTCCACCCAGTAAAAACATCCCCACTACACCACTGGTTGTAGTAGTACACCAACATGGATGAAACGTGTGTTTTTTTTTACCACAATGTTGGGGAAATTAATGGATAAAATGCACGGATTATTATTATTATTATTATTCCCACTCCGATCGGGACACTAGGTCCACCGTTTCCCCGCAGCGAGGCTCCCCCCGTTGACAGTTTACTTGGGCTGGGCTGGGTGCAGTGGCGGACTGGCCATCGGGACGAATCCCGATGGGCCGGTACCGAAGTGGGCCGGTCGGATAAGTCACTAGCACATCCCCCACTCCCCCCGTTGACAATTTACTAGTGGTACCGAAGTGGGCCGGTCGAGAGTCCCGGGCTGATTTTTAGTCCCAGTCCACCACTGGCTACATGACCGTATGATCGCCCATATTGACGCACCTAATTCCTAAACTTCTAACAGATAGAACATAAACCGATCCTTCAGCCTCATATGAGCTCTCGTTCAAACTCGTTCAAAATTAAACTGTCATCGCTGTCTGATCTTGCTGCTGTGTGCCCCATGTGCGTTTACATGCAGATGCTGGTATCCTGAACGGTGCAGCTGGAGCGCTGTGCCCGCAATGACGTCACACATAATTTGGCGGGACTTGAAGAATCCCCGAGAAGATCTAGAAAATTGTCAACATTGAAGGGCAGATTAATGGTTATCAAAGTACAAATATCCAAAATCAGTTCAGTAACGGTTTTCAAGGGGACAATATTTACTCAAATTGATGGGTTTGGATGATGGGGGAAACTCGTGTCACAGGCTCTTTAAGTAACCACTGGTTTAACGCTGGCTGAAGTCACCCTAATCAAATACACCTGTTGCATGACGCAGACCATGCTAGGCCTGGATAGCATGCTAAATGCTTATCTCCCTGCGTGAGTTTTTCGTTCGCTGAGACACTTTTATATTCATTGACGTGTGCGTGGACTTCCTGCTGTTTGTGACAATATTTCAAAAACAGAGAAGGAAAACGTTGAGGAGCACGGTGGGACAGAGAGGCCAAGTGGACTGGTTAAAGGCCTTAACCTAGGGTTATGGGACCTACAGAAGACCGTTAGGTGAGTACAAAAACATCAACACTCACATCATTTCTGACTGTTGTTAGTGATGGCGAGATGAAGCCTGTGGCAGCGGGGTGTGGTTTGGGCGCTGGCTGCTGGAGTGAAGGGAGTGGCTCGGCCGGAGGCCAGACAGCTGATCGGAATCAGGTAATCAGTGCAGGAAGAAAAGCATGTCGTAACCTGGTTCTGGTCTGTTATGCAGTAGGCGGGATCCTGGAAGGTCGCCAAAGGACCTGTGAAGTTTCCCACCCGGGCAACGTTTGAGACCCGCGCATATTATTGTTTGGAGTTAATGAACGCCTGTGTTTCACCAACCTGCTCTTTCTGTCCTGATTTGAACCCTGTGTGAGCGGAGAGGCTCACAAAGCCTTATGAAGCTTTGAAGCTTTCCAGTAGGGATGCTCCGATCGCCAATTTTGGGGCCTATCGCCGGAATCAGTATCGGCCGATACCGATCGCCATCCGATCGAGTGGGTGGGGGCTATGTGGATCTTCCATTTAAAGTGATGTTTAAAACTCAGTTAATGGGGATCATTCACTGGCACTTCCACAAACAACAACCAACATAATTATTACATTCAAATGAAGTACATTATTCAAGTTTACATTAACTTTGGATAATAACACGGGAGAAATTAGCGGAAGCGCTCTCTTTTCCTCTCTCCCTCCCCTGACAGCCTGTCAGTGGCTGCTTCTCAGGTCGATTAAATGGACTCCTTGCGTCCCTCACTTGCGTCGTTTCCCTGCATTTAGTCCCTCCCACCAGGGAAGCATGGAGAGACGCAGGGGCCCTTTCTCATTTCACTAATTCCCCTCCTCGACTCCCCTCCTCCACTCCTATCCTCGAGAATTAGTACCGCCCACAGGAGATGCGAGCGGAGGACTCGAGGAGGGGAACCGAGGAGAGAGGAGGGGAAGCAGCAGGCGGTTAGAGAAATGAGAACTCCTCTCCTCTGAGCGGTCATTTTAAAGAGACCTCCATTAATGATGACAGGAGGCACAGCCCTCTGTCTGATGGACAGATTTATGTTCATGATGACTTATATATTTACTTTTAATTAATTGACAGTGCGGTATAATGAGACAACAACAGGCTACAGATGCGGACGGACACACACACACACACACACACACACACACACACACACACACACACACACACACACACACACACACACACACACACACACACACACACACACACACACACACACACACACACACACACACACACACACACACCATTTCAGAATCAAACAGAGCACTCTCATAATAACGTAATACTATCAGAGACTGGATATATTACTGACACAAACATTTGTATCATCTGTTGTAGACCCAAATACATTAAATAAAATAAGAGCTCATTCTCAAAAAAGATAAACGGCATTCTTAAAATGTGAAATGAAAAAAGCGATCATGAAAATGTTTCCAATAAATGAATAACATTTTTGACCACTTTGTTGTTCAGATATACTGTATCACATATTTGTAACTAAATGATACATGAATTGAAACAAAACACAGTATAGACCAGGGTTCGGCAACCCCTGCATTGATCGTTTCACCACGGAGGAAAGCACTTCACTAATTGCAGTACCCATAGAGAACCGCAGTGACGCGTCGTAAAACCCGGAAGTAAACTTCTTCCGGTTCCTTCGTCGAAAACCAATGCAAATTCTCCATAGGATTTTGGAAAATAGCTCGAAATAAGGTCTGTGGTTGACACACATTTAAGAGAGGGATCACGTTTTGTTCAGCCGGATAATCTCCACATGTCAACCCTACTTTTATAATTTTTGAATCATAAATGTAGTCGCCAAAAGCTAAATGCTAACGTTATGCTATAAACAAACTACAAGCCAGTACAGCAGCAGGGTCGCACGACTTCAACGTCACGCCAACTTAAGATCGTTTCAACTGACTTGCACTGAAACTGCACTTTGAACACTTTAAATTAAATATATTAATATTTTAAACTGTATACCCCAGTTATCTAGGCCCTTTTTGTTTTGTTTAATGTATACCACGTTTATCTAGTCCCTTTTTGTTTTGTTTTATGTATACATGTCACACTGTGAGAAACGATATCTCTGGATGTATAACACATGTAGAACTTTTGACAATAAAGCTGAATTTGACTTTCGCGTGCTTGCATATTTTAACAAAGCTTTTCATTTTAGCCACACTGAATTTAACTAGAAGTCATGGCTGTGTCAATTACCAGTCTGATATCGTTTTACAAAGATGACAAGAAGAGTGTAGATAGAGGAGAGAACCACTACAAGTCAGGACACGTAACAGTGCAGCCTATATGAAGGTGTGCTCACCGGTGTTGTCAGGACTAGCATGAGGGACAAGGTTTATAGTGTCGGTGAGTAGTGATAGCAAGAGTACCGTTAACCTAGAGTTAATTTATTCACATTAATTCCCATCAACAAATCAATTGTATGTGTCACATGAAATCTTTATCAGGCAAGGCAAGGCAAGTTTATTTATATAGCACTTTTCAACACAAGGCAATTCAAAGTGCTTTACAAAAAATGAAAGACATTAAGAAAATGGCATTTAAAATCAGTCATTAAAAAGAAAAGCTAATAAAATAAACATTAAAAGAAAAAATACATGGATAAAAGTTACAGTGCACTCTAAGATATGAATAGTTCAATTAAAAGCAGCGACAAAAAGAAAAGTCTTCAGCCTGGATTTAAAAGTAGTAAGTTGCAGCGGACCTGCAGGTTTCTGGGAGTTTGTTCCAGATATTTGGAGCATAATAACTGTACGCTGCTTTACCATGTTTAGTTCTGACTCTGGGGACAGAAAGCTGACCAGTCCCTGAAGACCTGAGAGATCTGGATGGTTCATAATTTAGCAGGAGGTCAGAAATGCATTTTGGTCCTAAACCATTCAGTGCTTTATAAACAGCAGCAGTATTTTGAAATCTATTCTTTGACACACAGGAAGCTAGTGTAAAGACTTCAGAACAGGAGTGATGTGATCCACTTTCTTAGTGTTAGTGAGGACTCGAGCAGCGGCTTTCTGAATCAGCTTCAGCTTTCTAATAGATTTTTTAGTGAGACATGTGAAGACACCATTGCAGTGTCCAGTCTACTGAAGATAAAAGCATGGACACGTTTTTCCAAATCCTGCTGTAACATTAGTCTTTTAATCCTAGATATGTTCTTTAGGTGATAGTAAGCTGATTTAGTAACTATTTTAATGTGACTGTTGAAACCAATAACTAATTTAACCCGCTGACAAGAGAGCCCACCTCCGAAGATCGTGACTGGCTGAGGGACAGACTCGGGGGCAGGTTTTCAGGAATTTCTTGGCTTCTCTCCCCCGAGCCAGAAGAGGAACACTACAGCTTGGAAACACTTACTGTTCCTGAAATTATCAAATCTGTTGGGCATCAGGGACCTGAGGCAATTGTGGCAAGCATGGCATTGTCTGAAGAGCAACAGAGGGCAATTCAGGTGGCTACCACTGGTCAGCGAACCAACCCAAACTGGCATTTGTTCAGGAAAGGAAGGTTGACTGCCAGCAACTTTGGAGCTGTCCTGAGGTCAAAGGGTGTGACTGCTTCCCTTATTGCCAGGGTGCTAGGGCAACAACAGGCCCTTGATGGTGTTTTTTCTGTACAGTGGGGGACTATGAATGAATGTGAGGGCGTCAGGGCATTCACCACTGCAACCCAGATGCAGGTCCATGAGTCAGATTTGTGGCTCTCCCTATCAGGATTGTTGGGGGCATCTCCAGATGGTCTGGTAGGGTCTTCCGCTGTGCTGGAGGTAAAGTGTCCCTACGGAGCCAGGGAAATTACAATTAGTGAAGCATTGCAAATCAAGGGCTTCTGTGTCAGTAAGGAAGGAGAAACATTCAGCCTGCGTGAGGAACATCCTTACTGGCACCAAGTGCAAGGTCAGCTTCACCTCACTGCAAGGAAGAAGAAATACAAAAATTGTGAATTGTTTTTAATTTAAATTTACTCCCCTTTGCAATGTTGTGGTTATTAGTGTTAGGTTTCCTGTCAGCTCGTCTGTTGGGATTTGGGAGATATAAAATATTAGTTTCATGGAAGTCACACCGTCACATAATACTGTAAGAGCATTAAGACATACAGTACATAGGCTAAAACAAAACATCTAAAGATATAACCTTGCACTTTGATAAGTCTCGTGAACATTTTCACTATTTTGACATTTTTATAGATGAAAATTGAACTAAAGAAATAAATGGTAGATTAATCCATATTGAAAATAGGTGTCAGCTGCTACACTAATTATAATAGTTATATTTCTTAATTAATTAAGATATTACTGTATTGATCCCAATTTGGGAAATGTTTTTTTTGCAGCAGCATAACAAGAAAAACTAAATATAAGTTATTATATATACAAAAGTATGTGAGGGATGGAATATTAAATTGAATATAAATGTAATTTTACGTCCAAGAGAAGCTATGGAGCAGAGAGTTCTCTGCCAGCCAGAGGTGATTTGTTATTAGTTCAATATGTCAAACTGATTTCCCTGACTACAATCTTTAGTTACATGGTGAAACGTTATGCTGCTTGTACTAATTAGACTTATCATATAAGCAACACAGGTTTTAATAGGATGCATTCATTATCTTATTCTTTACTTATGTTGCGGTCTTTTCAGCAGCGCCATCTCTAAAACGGCGATACAGTCACTACCCATCATTTACATTTCACCGTAACATGGACAAAAATGTAACGTCAGCTTACCTCATGGCACGAATCCAGACTCTCCTTTGGAAAACATTGGCCGGGAAACGATAGAACAAGCACGTTTCATGCGAAGACCTGTGGCTGCAACCCGGAGCAAAGCAACAAACCATTGCGTAGCTAACTAGTAGCCAGTAGCGTGGCGTGGGGAAAAAATTAGGGGAAGCCAATAATACGTCCTTTCTTTTGGGGTGGGGGGGGGGTGTGGTGGTCAATGTAATAACGTAACCAGATGAGTGATTACAGCGCCCGGTATCATTTTACACACATTTGTATCATACAGATGCAGGACTTACACACGCCTGTTATCTGACCGACAGGTCCGCACGCACTCTCCAGCCGAAACTCTAATAAGCATTCATTCACAAACTAAATCAGGAGACCTTTAACGTTTTACGTCCGGTTCGCTCCTTTGTTCCTCGCTGTAAATGGCTTCAGTTTGGGCATTGGCCTATCATCAGATTGTATTTGTTGTTGCTGCTGCAGTGGAAGTTTAGTCCAATTATTTTTGATTAAATACTCCAAATCTCCACCCTCCATAATTGCACTTGCTTCAGTTGCTTGCTACTTTCTAACGGCGGTGTAAGTGGTGCAGTGACGCTATCTATCTTCTATCGATTAGATTTATCATTCGAAAATTATAAATGTAGGGTAGACATGTAGATATTATCCGACTGAACAAAACGTGCATTTACCTAACATGTTCGTTTTCCACTGACCTTTTTTCGAGCTATTTTCCAAAATCCTATGGAGAAATCCCATTGCTTTTTTGTCGAGGGAAACCGAGTGAAGCTTACTTCCGCTTTTTGGGACTGATGCAATTTGATTGGATTGTGAGGCAAGGGAAGCCAGCCGCCTCTGGCTTCCCTTGGCATGGCCCTGACCAATCACAGGTTGGCAGGGACATGACGTGAGCCTCATCTGATTGGTCAATCCCTCCATTTTTTTTCACCAAGGGAAGCAAATTTCGGCTGGCCTCCTCTCGCAACAGAGAGTGCAATCTACCGTTTCACCATAACATCTAGAGGGGCGCTGTTTCAATATATGTAAAATACTCAATGAGAATGGGGGAGAGACGGGCCGGCAGCAACACACAACAATGAATTTCCGAAACTAAACGAAGTGTTTTTATTTATTTATTAAAATTATAACTACAATCCGAAAAAACAGGAAAAGCCTGGCTTCCCTTGGCCTCCAGGAGAAAACGCCACTGCTAGTAGCGCTAGCTTTAGCTAACTTTAGCTAACGAAACGAACTGCCGAGTAAAATTGGAAAACACTGGTAATTAATTATTCTATAATTTGTAAAACTACGGTGTTAAAAACGACAATTTCAAAAATACAGATTCTAATGGTCAGATATAGATATACAGATACTAAAGATAGGCAGGTACTTGCTTTCAAGCAGAACACAGGGGAAAACAAACTTAGCGGGAGTGTTTACGTGTTCGGCGTAATGACGTACAACGGCCTCGACAATTTATGTAGTCCTATTCAGCCACTCGGTAACAACCATCGTTTTTCAGACACGTAAACTCTTCAAAAATCCTCAGTGGGGTCACTGCTGATGTATTTAATGTCGTAGAACAAAACGTGATTTATCTCTTAAATTTGTGTCAACCACAGACCTTATTTCGAGCTATTTTCCAAAACCCTATGGAAAAAATGCATTGCTTTTTGAGGAAGGAACCGGAAGTGCTAAAAATGCTAACTTACTTCCGGGTTTTATGACGCGTCACTGCGGTTCTCTATAAGGAGCTGTACAAATGTCACAGTTTTTGCGTGGCTGTGTATTTAGTTGAAAGGCTTTCAATGAAAGCCCAGTGGCGATCTGCTCATCTCTCATCGAAATAATATGCTACAAAGGGACGGACTGGCCGTCTGTGTGTTGAACTTTCCTGTCGGCTCCCAGACCGTAGTCGAGGAGGGCAGAAGCAACAAGCTTCAGGTTCAATAACCCACTTTAGCTTAAATGACTGGAGAGAGGCGAGCTCTTCTTGGGAGGCCGTTGCATTTATTTAGTTGTTCTTCTTTTTCACAAAATACTGCTGCCTCGTTTCACTTCCAGAAACATACACAGGTTCCCTCACTCTCGCTCTACCATCCACACCAAGCGGCAAACTCTGTGGAAGAGCCGGAACGCGTCTATCGTTATTCCAACCCAGTTTAGATTTAACCACGCCCACTTCTGCATTACGCAAGAACGTAGCTTTAGTGTCATAGACTTCATCTTCGGCAGTCGCAGTAAAGCAGGATATTGAATAGTTGTTTTTTGTCTTTCCAAAGGATTTGTTGACTGAAAGTAAACGATCCTGTAATCATGGTGTAAGTGCAGAATATTGAATATAACCTTGACTATTACTGTTTACTTCATTTATCTGACAGCATTATTTAATGATACTATTTTATATATATATATACACACATTTATTCATTTATAAACATATATATATATAAACACACACTTATATGTACTCACACATGTATTTATTCATTTATACACACAGAGCATTATTTAATGATACTATTTTATATATATATATACAGACATTTTTCATTTATAAACATATATATATATAAACACACACTTATATGTACTCACACATGTATTTATTAATTTATACACACAGATGTATTCATTCATTTATACACACAGCATTATTTAATGATACTATTTTATATATATATATATATATATATACACACATTTATAAACATATATATATAAAATCCTAAAACGTTGGTATAGTTATGCTAAAATGTTTATATTCTCTTTAAATGTACTTCATGTGCTTGCATGTTATTCTTTGTAATGCCTTGTCTTTTATCTGGACAATAAGTCTGTTATTAAGTGGTATAGTTTAGATGATGATGATGATGATGATGATGATGATGATGATGATGATGATGATGATGATGATGATGATGATGATGATGATGATGTGTAGGTGAGGCATTGATATGAGCAAACACATCCAATGTAATTTGATGTTCATCATAGTATTGAGAGATAGGTCTTATCCGATACCTTCAACTGCGGGTACTCCTCTATATTGTTCTGTGTGCCTCCAGAGCACACTAAAACACGAGGTCTGAAATGAAAGCAAAAAAAAAGAGCCTATAGTTATTCAGGTACTATTCTGATGCTAATACTTTAGTACTTATACTGATGCTAATACTTTAGTACTTATACTTGTGTATTTCTACACTCTGGTACTTATCACTTCTTACACCTCTGGAAAGCACTTTTATGTAAAGGAATACATTTTTATAAATGTCCCAACATTTCGTTTTTACATGGCAAAACGTTAATATGTTATTAATGTTAAAATAGACATTTATAACATATTATAAATGTCTATAAAATATTAAATAAACGTTAACATGTTACATGACAAACAAAAAAACGAAACATTATATATAGGCTATATATACAGATGTTTGCTAATGTATCCCTCTTATATCCATCAGGAATTAATATTAAATGATGAATTAATATTACCTCAGCACTGCATAAGTGTGGTCGTCAGTCATATTTATGCAGTTTTTATAAGGACGGTATTTTGCTTGTCAGATTCAGATTTCGCGGGTGTGCCATGTCTATGACGCTATCGCGTAGAGCTACGTCGTACCTTGCGTAATGCGGAAGTGGTTAAATCTGAACTGGGTTGGAATAACGATAGACGCAGCCGGGACGCGTCTATCGTTATTCCAACCCGGTTTAGATTTAACCACGCCCACTTCCGCATTACGCAATAACGTAGCTTTAGCGTCAAAGACTTAATCTTCGGCAGTTATAGCGGTCGTGGTGTAAAGCAGGATATTGAATAGTTGTTTTTTTGTCTTTCCAAAGGATTTGTTGACTGAAAGTAAACGATCCAGAGTCCTGAGATTGTATTACTGGTGTTTTATCATCTCAGCTGGTGTAAGAACAGAATATTGAATATAACCTTGACTATTACTGTGTAGCCTACTTCATTTATCTGACAGCATTATTTAATGATACTATTTTATATATATATACACACATTTATTCATTTATAAACATATATATATATAAACACACACTTATATGTACTCACACATGTATTTATTCATTTATACACACAGATGTATTCATTCATTTATACACACACAGCATTATTTAATGATACCATCTTATATATATATATACACACATGTATTCATCTATAAACATATATATATAAACACACACTTATATGTACTCACACGTGTATTTATTCATTTATACACACAGATGTATTCATTCATTTATACACACACACTCACATATATACACTTTATATTAATTAATTTGTACACACACACACATACATATGTATATAAACAAAACAACACTATATAATAATTAATAATTATTATAATAATTAATAATAATAGTTGCAATAATAACATAATATGGTATGATCAATTCTACCCTTTTGTTTTTGCTCCCATATTTCAATTAAAATATATTTTTCAAAATCAATATTGGTGGGGGCTCTTTTGCAAAGATAATCAATAACACCGCCTGACAGTTGTTGCAGATTATACAGCATACTTGTTACTTACACACATGTTCCATGGTCGGAATGATCTCGTCTTGTACCTTTACTCAAGTACAAGATCTTATTACTTCTTACACCTCTGGAAAGCACTTTTATGTAAAGGAATACATTTTTATAAATGTCCCAACATTTCATTTTTACATGGCAAAACGTTAATATGTTATTAATGTTAAAATAGACATTTATAACATATTATAAATGTCTATAAAATATTAAATAAACGTTAAAATGTTACTGTACATGACAAACAAAAAAACGAAACATTATATATAGGCTATATATATAGATGTTTGCTAATGTATCCCTCTTATATCCATCAGGAATTAATATTAAATGATGAATTAACATTACCTCAGCACTGTGTGGTCGTCAGTCATATTGACAAAGAAGCACTATTATATTGTATATTATGCAGCGTTTATAAGGACGGTATTTTGCTTGTCAGATTCAGATTTCGCGGGTGTGCCGTGTCTATGACGCTATCGCATAGAGCTACGTCGATCCTTGCGTAATGCGGAAGTGGGCGTGGTTAAATCTAAACTGGGTTGGAATAACGATAGACGCAGCCAGGACGCCAATACGGAAGTGCTACATACTGCAGTTCATATATTGGCTGATAGGCGATGGCTGCAGAAAGGAGCAATTTCCATAGACCCCCATGTTAAAATGCCCAATTTTACAGCAGAAAAAAACATGTTTCTACCCCTGGCTCCAAACATTTTATTATCGATATAGTTAGATTCCACCTTCATGATTTTGAATCTGTGAGTGAATTGTTTTCTAACACCACCCTTTTATTTATATTAGGTCTTAACGTTTTTGCATAAATTAGGGCGTGGTCACATTGAGTGACCGCTCTGTCAAGTGACTACTACTGCTAGCTTCTTGTCTCTCTGTTAGCTGCTCCGTGAAGCTAGCTACAGGGACTCTGCCTGGTCAGTTCATCCAGGAAACACAACTTGAAGCCGGCCGTGGTTGTTTGTTCTTCATGCTTATATATCGGGCTATTGTGACTCGCTCTGCGTTTAAAACAGACGGTGCATGAATGCGGTTTTGCGGTAAGTGAAATTCGAGTGCTTTATTTATGTGTTAATGATTTTAATCGACGTAATGAATGTTAAGGCTAAGCGAGTGGTAGCTACATCGGTGCTAACGATGCTAATCGTAGCCTCCAAGTTAAAATCATAGACTGTATATATAAAGGTTAAAACAAAATAGAGAAGTGTTAAGCGTTAAGTGGGATAATACTTTAGAACAAACAGCTTCTGTTTGAGGTTGATAAAATAAGATCATCCTTGTAACTTAGAGAGATGATTATTATTTAGGTAGGAACTGTATGCATCACTAAGGTTAATTTAAATTGGCTATGCTCAAGTATGTAGACAAGCTAATGTCGAAGTAGTGTATGTGAAATCAACCTCACAATAAGATGTGTGTATATATTACAATTATTAATGTCATATTTCAAGATGATTGCTTAGATATTACAATTGAGGTTGAGCTGGAGTTCATTATTGAGCTTACACGTTAACATCACAGTCATCTGAAGAACGAACCCAAACCTTGTTGTTTTTATTAATTGTATTACCAAATGGGTATCAAATAAACAGTAAGCATTGGTAACACAACTTCCAAAGTTACAGTAGAATAAAAAGGACCCTGACTCGGACAATACACAATCCAACATGTTCAACAGAAGAGAATCAGTTATATTTTTTGTACACATGGTACTTTACATATATATCTGTTTTTTTAAGGTGTCCAGGTGATGCAGACAGGCTGGACCAGAGAGTGAGAGACAGAACTGGACTCCTCACAGCAGTGAACTTCAGCTCAGGTACAAAGACTCTATTTTTCATACTGTACAAAGAATCAAGAAAGATATTGGTTTAAATGAATTAAGTATTGACTTTAATACACTGATATACATTCCATTAAACAATACTAGATCACCTACACACCAGTGAAGTTGAGGGTTTTTTCCATGCAAAAAGTTACATTTAGATGTTAACAAGCAATATGATTTTGTCAGCTTTCTAATTTAATGTATTGAAGGCAAAGATATTTAACACATAGTGAGAACTGCTACTATTTATCTCTCAATATTGTCTGTAAAAAACGTGGTACAAGTTATTCTTTCAGTGAGACAACAGAGCAAGCTTCTACAGTTGCACTACATTTCTATAACAGTTAAATATTATTTTGATAATAACATATATTTCAATGTTGATGAACTTCATACTGTTCATTCATAATCTGATTGTCTTTGTAGCTCACTGTTGAAATAAAAAAAACCATTACAATTACAAAATAATTATATCTACAGCCCCTAAATAGACCCTCCAGAAAAACGCGATTCTGCGATCGCAGAATTTACCGCATAATCAGCAAAATGGCGCAGATTTTTAAAAGGCTGCATATTTATCAAAAGGCCGCATAATCCCCTCATTTTTCCACACAAAGTTGAGAAAAAAAAAAGTTAACTCGTCTTGACGTGACGTCATCAGCTGGTGCATCACAGAATGTAAACAACACTGTATAGAGCGAACGTGTGGAGCTCACACGATAGAGAAAACACCAAGATGAAAAAATCTAATCCATCTCATTTACCGACGAACATTTCTACTAAAGACGGGGCAAAAAGTGGGGGGAAACTATTCTGCACCCCGTGCAACTGTGTGTTGGAGCATAAGAGAAAATCGACGGTGACGACCCACTTTGATTCATTCAAACATTCGAAAATGCTTTCTGCTGCTGCGGACAAGAAAGCCAAACAACTCACGTTCACCGAGGCATCAACCTCCAAAACCCTTTCGAGGGCTACAAGAAACGAAGTGAGTAGCCTACAAGATTGAAGCTGGTCAGATAACGAACGAGTAAATGAAAACAGAATGACGGCGGAGAAGTGTGTGTGTGTGTGGGGGGGGGGGGGGTGTGTGTGTGAGATTAAAATAGCCCAATTGCTTTTACAATAAATAAACATTGAATGTGTTTAATTGAATAGTTAAGGGGTTTAACGTTAGTGGCAGGTTGTGTGTGAGAGAGAATAAATAAGACAGCCCAATATTTAAAAAAATTGTTGTTCTTTTTTCCCGCACATTTAGCATATTTCGCAACTTCCCGCAATTTCACAGCATAAAATCACATAAAAACCCCGCATGTTTAATCGCATAATCAATCCTCGCTTTATGAGCTTCACATCACTTGTGCCTTGTACCGCAGAGTTTGCAATGTCACAAATAAATGGGGCCAATCTTCACTCAGATGTGAATGTGTAATCTAACATTTTCAGTAAGAATAATGGACAAAAGGAGTGCAAATACAATTTATTGAAATGTGAACCAAAAGTTAATCACATGTTTTAAATTAAATGCACATATGGACAGAAGGTGTAAACCTATTAAATGTATAAGTAAACACATTTAGTCAAATAACGTGACAGACTAGGCCTGTGCAGTTGGTATCAGCTTTGCCCAGCATGGGCTCCTCCATCAGTCCTCTCCAAACCAACAGACAGGACGTCCATCACACGGAGGTTTCTCCCTGAAGTCTCTGCAGCTTTCTGGACACCACGCTGTCTCAATCCGTCCACACTGAATATGAGAGGGGGAAAATGAAAATAATAAATGCTTTAGACAATAAGAAACATAAAGTTGACAGTTGAGTTGCTCAGTTTTTTTAGATTGTCAATACTATTACTGTATAACTAATATATCAGGTTAAGAGGCACATTCAAATAAAGATTGGTCTTTAAATACATGTTGTCTTTTGAATTGTTTGTCTAAAGTCAAGGATCTAGAACTGGTACTTAGTTTTAATGATACAGTCTGGTTATTATGCTGTTTGGAGGAGGCCTCACAGGTAAGAGCACTAACTAGCTACCATCACATGTACCTTAGCTTGACTTAAATGTATTAAACGTATAATTAAGTGATATCAAAATATAAATAACTAATGTCATGCAAACATATTAATATTTGCTTGATTCCAGTGTTGAATTTAGCACAATTGCATACAAACGTTAAGGGATTTTAAGATTCTGAAGTATTATGCTAAAAACTCAATAACTTAGATTATTATTTATAGTTTTGCTGAATAGTTTCATTTCCGCTTACCTTTGAAAAGTAAAATGCAACGGCAGTGTGCTGATGGGGAGCATGTTAGCTTAGCTTGGTAGCTTCAGCTAGCTCTGGAACTTTCAGCTCGGTGGCAGCAGGTCCCGCCTCGGCTCCGCCTCTTTGCCCTTATTTGGAGCAGGCTGGAGTAGGCGGGAGTTGAACTCTGACGTCAGTGTCGAGCCGTTAGTGGCCGACTCTGCCTACTAAGGGCTTCTCGGCAACTCTGCAGAATCCTATGGCTGACGTCACGGATCCTACGTCCATTTATATATACAGTCTATGATCCACACACACACATGCACAAGCCAAACCCCTCTCTCTCTCTCTCTCTCTCTCTCTCTCTCTCTCTCTCTCTCTCTCTCTCTCTCTCTCTCTCTCTCTCTCTCTTAAAGGGACAGCGATCTCATCTCACTCTTCATGACCCTAATATCATAAAATGTGTGCTCTGGAGAATCACAGAACGGACGATCATCCTTATTATTATGCCGTTTAAACCAATTATTTAAATGTGTTTGTTAAATTCGGCATCATGTAAGTTGCGCTGACAGGTCCACACACTGCTTCCCCGCAGCGAGGCTCCCCCCCCCCCCCCCGTTGATAATTCTCGATCGTTGGCACGCTGATAATAATTTTTTTTTTAAATGGCACTTCCTATCAGAAAGGTTGCCAACCCCTGGTATAAACTGAGGAGTGACTCGTGAGTTTCATGTATTTTCTTCACTCCGCTGGGAAACGGCTCTCATGTCAAGAAGCATCAGATCAGTGCATGCACTGCATCGTCCAATCAGTGAGCGATACACAGTAAGGGGGCGGGGCGAGTATCTGTGGATTTCATCGGAGGATGGTCTTGTGGTTCCTCGGTTATCGCTCCTCCATTATCGCTCCTCGATCCTCGGTCCTCCAGCAGAAATAAGCGCCATGGGACGCTACTCAAGATGGCGCAGACAAATCAACTTCCGGTGATACAGAGGACCGAGGAAATGGAAATAATCGACCTGAGATGCAACCCCTATATCATGCAGCTTGCTGATCCAGTAATGAGTGACCCGACAGCAGTGGCGTAGCCAGGAATTATTGTGTGGGTGGGCCTGGAGAAATATAGGTGGGCCAGGGGGAGACATATTAAGCGTGGGGTCTGAGCTGAAACTTCTTTAATGATTTTAATGATTTTTTAATGCACTAATTGTACATAAGCATAAATTAGTAGTGAAAACAAAAACATAGGCACGGCGGCCTCAGAATGTGTGTAAAACTGACATCCACATGACTAGGAATGGGTATCGTTAAGGTTTTAACGGTAGGCCTACTACTACTTTTGCATTTCTCCGTCTGAATGTGGTGCACTTCCTTACATGCTAAACTCTTATGGCACTTTTGGTAACGAGCATTGTCCACATCGAGACGGGTAAAGTTGAACCACACCTCGGAGCGCGTTCTCTCCGCCATCTCCTCCGAGTGTGTGTGTTGCATGCACGTAGCAGCTGTGTGTGTGTAAACTGCCCCCTTGCACACAGACAGGGGAGAGAGAGATCTCTCGTCTGGATTGGAAAGAACTAAAATACAAAAAATTATCAGACACATTTTGCTGTCTTTTTGCATATTAGAAACGGAGTTGGCGACACTAAAACTGCAATGTAATGTTTACATAGCAATAATACATATGACATATATTTTTTACATGTCTCCAGTACCGATAAAAATACTGATAACATCGGAGCTTAATGGTACCACGGTCTTTAATAATTCAGCCCCGGGGCCCGGTACCCATCCCTACACATGACTGGCTCAGCGGCCACAGGTTGTTTATCCTTGACAGTCGCACAGTGGGCACACACTGAGAGTCTTTTCATATTCAGCAAATGTGTACACGCTTCACTGCAGACCTCGAGAAGAAATAAGACTTTCATTCACTCACGGCAAAACTTACTTTACTTACTAATTTACTCACAGTAAAAAAATTCACTCCCTATTCCAGGGGTGGCCAACCAGTCAGAGGTTAAGAGCCACATGTTGTCTATGTTACTGCAAAGAGCCACATCAAACACACAGTCACTGATACTGCTTGTTTCAGTTTTTTGTTTTCTGGAGACAAGATTTCAACCACGTCACTGATGCATTTTTGTGGCATTGGGATATATATTTTTTAAATCCTCTGGAGCAGAGAGAGGAGCTGTGGATTATTGTTATTGATTAATGCATCAGTGTTTCTTAGGGTCAAAAACACTAAACTCACAATTTAAAATGAAAGCGTTTAGTTTATTTAATAAAAGAGCACATGTTCAATGTGAAAAGTGACAGTAGTTATAGATTATTTGCAATTTGGTGCTATATATATATATACAAATAAAAATGTATATATATATACTGTATATTTTTTAAACACCTTGAATTTCAGGGGGAGCGCGGGGCTCTGTTGGTGCCCTTCCAAGACAATGGTAGGGGAAACAACGATAGGTTTCCCCCCCCTTCAAAGGTGATTGGTTAGTGTGCTTTATTTCACACCAGAACCATAACCATAACACAAACTTTTAAAAAATGAGAAAAATAAATGAAATAAATGACAAGAATTCATATTAAATAAAATTAATACATTTCTTACAGACAGGCCTCGTGGTGTCCGTAGGCTTGCCCTCACTGTCAGAGATATAGCTAAAATACATCAAAATGTTGCTTCTGGCGTCTTTTTTGTCAACAAGCCGAGGCGCAGCGGCAGTTGCACTCCCACTTGCAGCCATGCTTCTCGCTTTCTCACATGCTCTGGCAGCTAGCGCGTGCACGAGAGAGGGGAGGCACTTGAGCGTGCACTAGAGGGGCGGGACTGCAGGCACGGCTGCAGTGCAGGGATTGGAAGCAGAGCGCTGAACACACACGGCTCTTATTAAAACTGCGCTTTCTCACCGGAGTACTTTCTCCCGTCATTCTTAAAGTACAGATACTAATAAAACGGAGGAATCGTAACGTTTTTAACGGCAGGGTATCGCGGTATACCTTTCAAGTATCGGTACACCGTGCAACATTAGTCAGGAGTCAGTGTCTGTCCGCCAAACTCACACATATACAACTCGATATGAACTGAAGAGCCGCATGAAACTAGGCAAAGAGCCGCGGGTTGGCCACCCCTGCCCTATTCCATTGTCATGAAGGTGGAATCTAACTATATCCAGAATAAGTTTGATTGGATCCAGGCTAGAAACATGTTTATTTCTGCTGTAAAGTTGGGCATTTTAACATGGGGATCTATGGGAATTGCTCCTTTCTGCATCCATCCCCTGTCGGCCACTAGATGAACTGCAGTTTGTGGCACTTCCTTCTGGGCTTCCCGGCTCTGCGCTATGAAGCACTGATTGGCTGTGGGTGGACCAGACGTGCATGTGGGTGGGCCTTAGCCACCGCTCCCAAGTTTTTTTTTGTGTTGCCTTAAGTTATTCTCTCTCCGTTGGTGCGCGGGGCTAATGCCCCTAATTCTAATAATGCTAATGCCAGCAAATACAATGGAGGCTTCACAAAACTTTTCAGAGTTTTACGCGGCGTGGTTTGCAATTCAGCGCAGACGGACCTGGTGGAATCTAGGGGTCACCCCTCGATTCGGCATTTATAGAGAGCACCGATCGATTGGCAGAGAGTGAATATCGGCCGATATTGATTGGCGTCCCATTGATCGGAGCATCCCTACTTTCCAGCCAATTGGTTCGCAAAAGGGTTCATCTCACAAGGCTTCTGAACACAAACCCCCCTGTTGGTCAAAGTGTGTAAAACAGGCAGATTTGACATCTCAATAGTGTACTTTATCTCATACCGAGTTCCCAATGAGTAAAGCCTTAGAATGACTCTAAACAACGAACATAAAACCATATTTTCATGTTAACAATATTGTATTTATTCCACTTTAATTATTGTGATTGAAAAGCCTAAGGAGGCTGGTAAGCATTGCAAAGAGGGATTTGTATTCCTTAATAATATTCGTAAACTTTTGTAGCCTGAGAAAGGCTAACCCATATCAAAGAATACATTTATTAACTACGGTACATTGTCACATTTAGCTGTAGCTTTTATAAACAACAAAAAAGACGTATTGTTCAGTCTTTGAACGAGGGACCCTGCGTTTGAAAGTCAACTGCTTTCCAGCTGAGCTACAGCACACACACTGTATCTATTAGAAAAAACTGGATACTATTTATTCCTGTATTTATTCATTTATTTATTTATTCATGTTTTTATTCCTACATTTATTTATGCTTTTATTTATTTATACTTATGACTTGTTCCGACCTCTATATAAGTGAGGGTCTAAGCTCTCTTAATTCCACCGTGTCACCGGGCCCGGGTACAGGAAGGGTAATATCTTTCTTATTATACATCCATGGGTATTATGAGCGTTGTGGTTCAACCGATTTAAAGCACTTTCTGAAGCAGTCACGTGGTATTTAGGGGCAGCGAGGCTTCGTTTGTCATCGGTGACGTCACTGGCCCAAAACGATACAAGCCTCGATACAGACTTCACAAAAAGCTTCGGGGATTACTCGACACACGCTCCGAAGCCTCGGCGCAATACGTAACATCACTGTTGTCACTCCTACATGTTGCTGATTAACATATTGTTGAAGACGTGTGTGCAGTACACATTGTGGAAAAACTGTGCAGCTTCTTGTTGCATTAATATGTGTGTTTTTGGCTGCAACCGCTGTGTTGTTTACAATATTTGTACATCTCTGTCTGCTTTGCTATTGTTGATTCCAAAAGAAGTTATTTAGATGTTTTAGGCTGATATTGCTTGTTCCAGTGGTGTCCTTGTTGTTTTGGACATTAGGCCTCTATGGTGTGATGTCTAAAGGATGACAATGTTGGTACACTTTATGTTTTAAAATGCTACATTCTTCACTTTAAAACGTCGATCATGAAATCATTATAGTGAGCTCTCTCCACTTCATCCTCTTTTATTTTTTACTGAGTACCTTTTGACACAAGTATTGTCACTTGTACTTGAGTAAAATGTCTTCCAACTAACAGTACTTGTTAAAGTTTAGTTATGCAATGTTCACACACAGTGGGAAAAGCAACATACACTTGCAAGAATATCACACACATACACACACACACACACACACACACACACACACACACACACACACACACACACGCACACACGCACGCACGCACACACACACACACACACACACACACACTGATCTGTAAACAAACATGGTGCCCAGTCTCTCTCAAAGCAGGTCAACTATATCCTAATGTCTCGCGCATACAGCTGACCATGTTTGTCTGTGTGTGTGCATGTGTGTGCTGCTGGCAGTGCCAGTGGTCCATTCAGTTGCACCAGGCAGCCTAAAACACTCAATCACCCGTTTATCTCGGCCTGTCTTCACCCAGACACACACACACCACCCTAACCAGGCAGATGGTTGTGCCACCCCTGCCAAAGCAGTGTGACAACACACACACACACACTTGCACACACACACACAAATAAAGGGGAGGGGACCGTCTGTTTCAGCTGCCTCTCCTTGTCAGAGAGCCGTTGGCATCAGCCATGTCCATCATCAATCCATCATACTGTCTCCCTGTGGGGACCCCCTTTTATGCCCACCTGTTACAGTTAAACAAGAATGAATATCACATCATGTATACCCAAAAGACCACAAGTAGCCTATATTACAAAAAAGCTGAGTTTTAGTTGACATTATGAGTTTTAGGTCCATAGTGTCTTTTTTCAATTGTTTCTAATGAGGAGAGCTCAATGCGTTACATCAAGAAAAAGCTCTGCATTATGCGTCATTATTCTGAGCGCACCAGCATTTCCCCTCTTACACTCAGCTAAAAGATTATTTATTAAAATGTTGAAATATTACTTTAATACATAGTTTAAGCCTAAACATCCAGTTTCTGTTGGATACCTCGACATTCAGGACCTTGGACAGAGATTGCGACAATAACTTTTTTCAAGAGAGTATGACACATTTTTCATATAAAGAAAGATGTGTAAGTGATGTAACAGAAACCAACGGTTTTCAAACAGAGCAGCAGATTTCAGGGGCCTCCGTCGACTCCTCATCACTCTTACATGTGGAGAGAAATAGAGAGGCAGATAGAGAAAAGAAGGAAGGATGGATCGTTTGGAGGCCTCTTGCAGCTGTCGTGCTGCTTTACCCTTAGGCTACAAACACACACACACACACACACACACACACACACACACACACACACACACACACACACACACACACACACACACACACACACACACACACACACACACACACACACACACACACACACACACAGATACAAACACACTGTGGGCAATTAGACCTTACGACTAACACATAAATCACGATCTTAACAAAGACAGTGACAACTAATCTTAACGGACAAGGCTGATCACTGTGTGGATAAATGGCAGTGTATAGTGAGCATCTGTGTGGCTTTTAATATGCGTGTGTGTGTGTGTGTGTGTGTGTGTGTGTGTGTGTGTGTGTGTGTGTGTGTGTGTGTGTGTGTGTGTGTGTGTGTGTGTGTGTGTGTGTGTGTGTGTGTGTGTGTGTGTGTGTTTATGCTGACTATCAGTCGGAAACACAACTCGACGCAGAAGAGATATATCACTTCCCAATGTCAAACTCTTACTTATGTAACTGTGGCATCCACACCCCCCCCACACCCCCCCCATAACACACACACACACACACACACACACACACACACACACACACACATACACACACACACACACACACACACACACACACACACACACGCACACACACACACACACACACACACACACACACACACACAGACTCATGCTTATCCCTGTTTCCACCTTACCAATCAACACCTTCCTAACAGATTAGCACACACACCTTAATCTCCTCCTTAATTCCTCAATGTCTCTGGCAAAGGTACAAGCCAGCAGAACCCAGATTAGATTTAGGCTGCTCTACGACAACGTGGATACAAAATATACCAACATGCGCTAAAAAAATAAAGCAAAAATACTGAGTCAACCATTTGCATCAGATTTGCTACTAAATCCAATATGATTACACAGTGTAAGGAATGTAATGTGATATTTTCTGCATGCAATGAAAAATAGCAGACTGCACAAATATACTGTAAGTTGGATTTAACTACAAATCTAGTTTAGGGGTCTGATGTTCACCACTAATATTTCATACATACAGTATGTTAATGTTGACATTCTTTGCAAATACATGCACTTAAATGCAATATTTATCATTTTGATATTTGCAGATCCAAAGGATGTTTATATTATATGGAATGGATAACGGCTTTACTTGTTGTTCACATGTTAGCAAGTAACCACTAGTCGTTCTCTCTCCATAGCTATAGTACTTTCAAAATAATATACAATGAAGGCAAAACTAAGTTTAAAATGAAAAAAATATATATTTGTATAGCGTAGGTTACAAATAAAAAGCATTGATTGTCTGTAACTTACGAAATCAATCTGGAACTAAAACTATATAATTTTTGGGAAAATAAATGTATGTCAAACATAAAGGACTATAGTTACTGGGGTGAAAGTCAACATTTCAATCATAGAAAATGCCAATTTGATTATATTTAAAGGTCAACACAGTCATGGTTACTCAATAACCAATGTTATGCTCTGGAAGAAAAACATTAGGTTGAATATGAAAGAAACTGAAATAAATGAGTGATTTAAAAACAGCCTTTAAATAAAAGTTGATCAGCGATAACGTTTCTGCAACGCCTCATCTTGATGTTTTAAACTCATTTGATCAAATGGATGATTTTTACCTTCTTTGATCTATTGTATACATTTACAATGCTTTGTGTTGGCAAAGTCCACTAGTTCATGGAAATAAACCTGATGTACTGTTTCTGAAATATATTTGTATTTTAATATGCTGAATGTATCCACTACATGTATATACGTACACATGTTCATTAATCTGGTCAAATACATGTTATGAACTATGAGGCACATTAATTATCAATTCATATGTATGGTAACTTTTAAATTAAAATCACTATAAATGATGCATAACATAATTTGTCACCGAGTATATCTTCTTTAAATTAAAATGTTATGGTTTTTTCCACTGTATACTTGTATCATATTGTCATTCATTATCAGTTTGTACCTCATGCTCCAGTCATCACAGAAGAAGTTTAAACTATTGAGATATACATTCATAATACATTTTATCTTTAAACTAATTAATTATACTGTGTTGTAAAATGTGATCAATTAAAATCATGAATGTAAAGTAGGGGGATTGAAGTGTTGTCATTTTGGTTATGTTGGTCTCAATTAAAGATGTTCCGATCACTTGATCGGGGATCGGAGCCGATCACGTGATTTTCAAAAGATTGGAATCGGGAGAGAAAGATCGGGGATCGATAATTATTATTATTATTTTTTTTTTTTAATTTAATGTTACAAAACAAAAATGACAATGTTCACGTCTTAAAGTCATCCTGAGGCTTTAGCTTTGGTTTAAAATGACACAACATCATGTATGTGTTGCTTCTTTTGGGCTTGTTTTCATAGACCTGAGGCCTGTACTACGAAGCAGGATTTTCGCTTAGCCGGCTAACTTCAGGGAAAACTCGGGGTTTCCGGTCCTACGAAGCTGGTTCTCTTTTTAGCAGGCTAGATCTCCATGGTAACTTATGCTGAGCGGCTAACCTGCCCCGGAGCAGGTTAGGTTGCAGGGTAAGAGATGAACTCAGTGAAAGCACTGCCTGCTGACCAATCAGAGCTCAGTGTGCGGAGTTTAAAGCGATCAAGTCATATTACAGGAGAAAGGAAATACAGAAAAGCTGCCGTTGCAGGAAAGACGGCCGGTAAAAATCACCGACTGTGTGAACGTGAACATTAATAGAATATCACCTCCCATCTTTAGAGCAATCTGACTATTATAACATTAGCGTTAAGAAAGCTTACTTAAATATCTGCCACAACATAAGTAACCGAATCAGAGTAACATTAAGTACAGTCCGCGGCATATCACATCATAATGTATCATATATTTCCTTATCTGAGTCAGCTGAGCCGTATCTGGCCGTGCAACACTCAGTGTCACATAGGCCTACTGTATGCAGAAGTATTATTTTAAGCAACTCATTAAGTTGAGGAAACACTCGAGACAAATGTAATTAAAGTCAGATCCACTCGTGTCTTAGACGGGGCAGTGATATCATAAACCTGTTAATGTACGCATTCAAACACTTTTTCTTTTACCAGCTGTATTCACCTTGCAGGTGCAACTATGTTGCTTTTATCCTGGATAAAGTGTTTAAGTCATGGATGTTTAAAGTTTAACTTCTTCATATTTGTCTAATTATATAGTTGACTTTTCATTCAGGAAGTATGACGCTGCGCTGTCAGTACGCTTCTCCATGTTTGTGATTGGTCGAATGCTCCAAATAGCACCCCTTTCATGTGAACGCGCACCTAACTAGATGGGACACGGCAGGCTTGCGCGATCCACTTGATAACCCGCGTCGTAGGACCGTTTAGCGAGAGCGCGTATGTTTTGGATTAGGCCAACCGGCTAACTCAAACATATCCAGGTTAGGTTGAACCAGCTTCGTAGTACAGGCCTCTGGTTGCTTATTTCTCTCAAATCTTACAACAGACTGGGCAGGGCGCAGTGTCTAATAAGTAAGAAGTAAGATTGCAGCTCACATTCAAGAGCTGACCGTCCCTTGATTTAAAAAAAAAAACTAAAAAAAACAGTGCCTTGCAATTTTATATCCATGTTTTTGTTTACATTTTATATTTGAATTGTGTTACTCCAGTAAGATGGAAATATAATACTTTGTTTATTCATGTTATGTTAAGCTGCTGTTGTTCATTGCATTAATACTAGACTAGTTAGTCTTAAGGCTAGAATTCTGCACGAAGCCACATTTTTATTTTATTTTATTATGTGTGACTGAATGTGAACTTGTGAAGCTAGTCAAGCTACCTCTTTCCAGTAGAGTTATTTTTGTTTTGTTACTGCACTATCTGCACTCAATTTGTTTACATGGTTATTTTGTGGTGGACCACTGATAAGCTTTATTTTGTTTTATTCCAATACTGCACAACTGAACTGATCCAATGCTGCTGTGAAGAAAAAGAAGCTATATCCATGTTGGATAGAATGGGTAGTTGGGTACTGTCATTTAAATAAAAAAAATAACCTTAAGGGACAACTTTAATGCTTTTTTCCTTTTTTTCTCTCTGAATGCATTGCATAAAGATTGGATCGGGAAAAATCGGTATCGGCAGATTGTCAAAATGAAATGATCGGAATCGGATCGGGAGCAAAAAAAGGTGATCGGGACATCCCTAGTCTCAATTAATTGATTGACCTAGTTTTATCACACATTTTTAAATATTTTCTGACCTATTTTATCAATATTCATTTGAAAAAAGAAACCATGAACACGTCTAACTTTTCTTGAAGCGGCAGTATTTGCATACAGGTTATTTGAATGACCATGCAGTATGGGTTTGTGTGCATGCCTATGTGTATTACATTGTGTGTGTGTGTGTGTGTGTGTGTGTGTGTGTGTGTGTGTGTGTGTGTGTGTGTGTGTGTGTGTGTGTGTGTGTGTGTGTGTGTGTGTGTGTGTGTGTGTGTGTGTGTGTGTGTGTGTGTCAGGACCACTAAGCCAGGCAACAAAGGGGTCCAGTGCTTGTGGTGTGGTCTCCTGCCTGTCTATCTCAGGTAGAGTACGTTACTGCTAATGCCCTCTAAGATCCCTGCGACGCTATCCCAGAAGCCCCCTCTCTCTCCCAAAATCCTCTTTGCTCCCGGGGTCCCTAAGCACCTTGGCGTAGGGAAGGTGGCTCGCTGCGGATTGTCTTAATCTTTCCTTTTCCTTCAGAAAAGGGCTAAGCCAACCCGAATGTCACTTTCCCTATCACTCCCAAAAACCAATTGGTTACAAGGATATATATTTTTTCCTGTTCTCTCTGCCTTCGTATCTGTTTCTCCATACCTCTCCGAGTCTCCTCCCTCTCTCCCCCTGTTTTTTCTCACCAATCTCCAATATCGCCAATAACAGAAACTACATTCAAGAAACTGAATAGCAGTTACTACTCTTCATATATTCTCATTTCTACACGTTCAAAATGTAAATACATGTAAAAATGTTGTCAGATTTCCATTATTTTTTGTTGATGATTAACTTCTGCGGTTTAGCTAAGGTCGTTCCAAGGTTGCTTGACTCAATGTGTAACTAACAGAATGAACTCTAAAAACAACAACAACAACAAACTTATGTTTTTCTCTTTTGGACCAGTAAATCCTTTGCCTATGTCTCCTGTGTTTTGGGTTTTTTGAGATGTTTTTAGCACAGCTGCTATTAGCCTCCATGTTAATCCCCTTGGAGAATAAACTCATTAGAACATTAATCACTGGATTCTAATTACCTCTTCCTCTCCCTCCCTCTCTTTATTCGCTCTCTCGCTTTCCCTCTCTTCTCTATGTCTCTCTCTAATTCCGTTACTTGGAGAAACCACCCGTCACTGAATTCCCGGGAGGAAAAGTTACAGTAAAATACCTCAGTTGTGACCTGGTATACTACTGTATGTGCACTGCGTTTATAGCATCACAGTTTGAATTCTTAACAAGGAGGTGATGGGATTTGAAGATATATGGATGCATTCCACATCAGCCCCCCCCCCCTTCACTGTTTAAAAACAAACTAGCAATGTCTTAGAAATCTTAAATAATACTCTTGTAGTGACATTACCACATGTATATGGTATACAAGTATATCACTTTTTAAGAAAAGAATCTCAGATGGAAAGAAAAAACATACTCATAATTCAGCCTTCCAAATTGTAACTACTGTATATTCTTTTCCTTTGGTAACTTAATTCATATTTATCAAAAATATACAACTTTATGTTGGTTAAAAGCTTTGAGCCCTGAAAGTAGACAATACAGTAGATGACACAAAACATATTCATGCCTGGAAAGCTGCTCCGATGCTTGGGAGTATTTGGATAACCGTATGACTCTACATCCCTTAAACCCTTCAAACTGGACCTTGAACAACTATTTAAACAAGGTTTTGTTGCTACAAAATATTTCTGCGACTGCCTTCTTTATGCCTCAAATCCATTCAGAAACTGATTTTGGTCTCTAGTTTATTGTACATCTGACAACATTTTCAGTACAAATTTTCCCTGTTGGACATCTGTCGGACAAACAAACACCTTCTGAGCCTTGCCACACAACAGTTGTTGATCTAGAAAAATGTAAGCAGGCAGTGTCAGGTTGCTAAACGGATAAAAGCACCACCTTCTGAAACTCGCCTTTACATTTGATCTATTACTCATTTAGGCTCTTTTCCAACAATTACTTCAGTCACATCTTTAAATCTGAAGTTTGAGTGAAATGTTTCCATTTTGTGGTCTCATCAGTAGGGGGGGGGGGGGATTTTTAAAGCTGGGAGTGTCAGCTGGGAGGACACTTCCTGCTAACAGGCTAGAGCAGGCTCTGAGAGCTGGGGGGGGAGAGGGAGGATGGCAGTGAGGCGTGGAGGTGCAGCTCCCTCACAGTCACACGGGACCACACAACAAGTCAACAAACCCTCTCTCTCTCTTCTTTTTTCTCTCTTAACTCTGCCTCTCTCCATCTTTTCCTCTCAGCTGCTGTAAAGTGGAAACAGAAACTTAAAGGCAGCGACAGGTTTTCATATTCTGAGTGCATTGCTGCTAATGGTACTTGATACCCAAAGCATTTACTTGGCTTAACTGTCTAAAAAGCGTCACTTTGTGTGTGTGTGTGTGTGTGTGTGTGTGTGTGTGTGTGTGTGTGTGTGTGTCTGTGTGTGTGTGTGTGTGTGTGTGTGTGTGTGTGTGTGTGTGTGTGTGTGTGTGTGTGTGTGTGTGTGTGTGCGCGCATGTGTGTGTGTGTGCGCATGTGTGTGTGTATGCGCATGTGTGTCTGTGTGTGCGCATGTGTGTGTATCTGTGTGTATGTTCTGGGTGGGACTGTTTAGCTGTCACCTGCACAGAACCCATGATGCAGGGTCTTAGTGCTAGCTTCTCATGGCTGATTGCACATGACACACACACACACACACACACACACACACACACACATACACACACACACACACACACACACACAGACACACACACACACACACACACACACACACACACACACACACACAGCTACACACACCAGGCCTGGCAGCGTTGACAGGTGGAGGTAAACGGAGCAGAACTCTGCTAATCCACCTCCGCCTGGGAGAGGGAGAGCAAGAGGTGAAGCTAGAACAGAGTGATGTGAGGTGCAGCAGTGTTTTCTTAAACACTAAAGTGTCACTAAATGACACATCATTACAAATGAATGTTGTGCAGCCAACCAATGCTTGCACCTGCAGGAATTTACTATGAGATACTAAATACTACATTTTTGAGATAACAAGTTATACATTATGCACAAGATGATTGTAGAGAATATAAATTTTACAATTTGTGTTTACATATCTACCAGAGACACATTTCAGACAGTTGTTGAAAAGGTATAAATGCATTTATCTCTCTAAGAAGCATCCGCCATGTTTAGTTCACCCAAGTGTGACTTTCTAATGGCCTTCAAAGGGTATGTCTACTGTGATTAGGCCAGATAAACGTACTCATAGTAGTCATTGTACTCTGTCTCATTAAAGCACCAGGAAGAACGTGGAGCTAAGCTCTTAGTAATTCATAAGATTCCTGATCAGTGCAAACTCTGAGTGAGAGAGTGTTGAGAGTCCAGGCACATACTGTAACTGCATAACGCCCCATTACTTTAACGAACCATGTAGGTGTTCGTCTTGAATGCTTCCTGAATGTATTTCAATTTACTTTGATTCGATAGATATCCGATGCCCAATAAAGGGACTAAATGAAACTGAAGTGTATTGCAAAACCTCAAGAAACTCAACTTATTTAGCTGCTGACTAAATGAAATATGAAAACCAGATGCTAAAAACAAGCATATTAACGTGCATGTACAGTACGTGTCATGAATGAAGCATATAAAGATTTGTTAGTTCATTTTTTCTTTTACTTTAAAAATATATCTTAAGACTAAATCTAAGAAAAAAACTATATTTTTAAAAGGCTATACATAGTGTAAGATTTGACAAAACAACATCAATCTGAGTGCAGAACTCTGAACGCACACACACACACACACACACACACACACACACACACACACACACACACACACACACACACACACACACACACACACACACACACACACACACACACACACACACACAGCTGGTGGCGCAGTCTTGGTAGATGTTATCGTGCCAATCTGATGTTGTTTCTCCAGGTGCTTTTACAGCAAGTTAGACCATGCAGTGTTTCCTCTAGGATGGAGTCATAGCAGCGGTGCTAAGGCACGTGGGCCCAGCTTAATGTGATTTCTTTGTGTGTGCGCGTGCGAAGTGTGTCAGCACAAGAAAGGCTCTCGAGGCATACTACCAGGGCCGGTTCTTGACAATTTGCTGCCCTAGGTGAGATTTGATGCCTAGATGCCCTAGGAAGATTTTTTTTTGAACATTTTACAGTAAAATGCTTCAATCTGGTGCACTTTGAGCACACAATTACTAGAGACCTGATCTACGGGGCACAACTCTAAAACGCCCATATGAAAAAGATTGGTTTACATTTTAATAATCAAATAAGTATGTGAACATAACCAATAACCTACCATAGCCAATAACAAATACATGTAGCTTATTTAATTGTTGTTGTTCATTCATATCTTATTTTACCTAGTTAACATTTATTTATTTATTTATTTATGCATATTTTTGTATCTCTCCAACTTTAAAGCATATTTTTGGTTTACTGTCCTATAGTATACATTGGAATGATTTCAAACCTGTTTTTATTTATCCTAATAATTATAAAGGAGTGCCTTGGAAATATGTGTTTACATAATTTGTGGTCAAAACGTTTGAGACCCACTGAGATAACTTAGACTAAAGTGAACTATCTAAACACTCAGTTCTTTACCTCACTGAGCCTCTCAGTCTGACAGGAGAGCACTCCTCCACCCTGGTTGTAGAAACATCTACTTCTTATATCCGTTAGCGCAGCTAGCACCAGATTCTAATAACAACAGCGCCGGTACCGGTGCGCCCTCTCCCTTGCTCGCTCTCTCGCTACCACGCTACCACTTTGGCTGTCAGCTGCGGGAGCCTGATAAGCCAACATCCCCCACTTTCATCACTTACAGCGCCCATCGTACAGGGCAAATTAAACGTGTAACCGGGGTGAAAAGGGTGTGACATTTACTTAATTATGAATGTTGTTACATCAAGGCCGAACATTTGGATGAGCGCCAACGGTCAAAAATGTTTTTTTCCCTCCAAGAGCTACCAGCGCAGTGCCTCCCAGATCTTGCGCCCTAGGCGACCACCTGTGTCACCTATGCCAGTAACACAAATATTACAAATCCACATAACAAACAATCAAAAATGAAAAAGGGTACCTGGCTGGCGCCCCCTAGCAGCGACGCTCATATTTCAGCAGCGGCGCTGCGCCGCCACTATTTGTATATAGGAGAAACACTGCCATGCAGCCTGTCTGCCCTGTCTGCCCTACACACACACACACACACACACACACACACACACACACACACACACACACACACACACACACACACACACACACACACACACACACACACACACACACACACACACACACACACACACACACACACACACACACACACACACACACTCACAGTCTTTCTCTGTCTTTGATGTTTGTACATTTAGCTTGGGTATCTTGGGGGCGATTAATGTAATACTTTTTCATCTCTGCTTCCTTTTTTTCTTTTCTTCTATATGTTGCTGTTTTTCTTCTCCCCCTTTCTTCATCGTTCTCTTTGCACCCCTCGTCTCCCCCTTTCCTCCCTATTTTCTACCTTCAATCATGACTCCCTCCCACCTTTTCCTCTCGTTGTTTTAAGTGAGTGTCATCAAGCTCACAGATGTTTAGCACCATATTACCACTAAACCCTGTTCCCTACATGTTTTTCTCTCTCTCTCTCCTTCACACACACACACACACACACACACACACACACACACACACACACACACACACACACACACACACACACACACACACACACACACACACACACACACACACACACACACACACACACACACACACACACACACACACACACACACACACACACACACACACACACACACACACACACACACACACACACACACACACATACTCACAAAGAAAGGGTTGGTGTAGTAATCATGTCATGTAAATTACCCAGCATACCAAGAGGCCTCTTCACCTGCAATCAGCCTCACGGTGCTTCAGTCCAACCTGCTTTCAACAAGAAACTTCTCTCTGTAAATGGAGGTGGGGGCACTTTTTCTGAAACATCCAAGAAAGTAGCTTCAGAAAATACATGTATGTTGGTCGTCTTTTGCATTGATCTATTAACTGCCGTGTATTTTTTACAGTTTTTCTCAATCGCTAAACCCACTTTTTAGAATCTAAATTCATTTCTTCAAAACAAGAGCATAGCCATCTAAACAGAAACACACTTGCCATAACTCTGAATATCTTTTGCAAAATGCACTTACATGACCAAAACTGAAAATACTGGTCACAAAAAAGAATAAGTCGATCGAAACAGAACAAATTGTCCTCTAATGAGACAAATGTGTTTTCATAACTGAAACTCCGGTCACCATAATAACCCATTCTACCATAACAATATACATTTCTTGCAAAGTGCTCTAAGGCACTCAAAACTAAAAATACCCCTTCCAAAACCAGATACCTTCTCCAAAAACAAACATTTGTCAGCTCATGAGAAGACTATTTGAACAGTCATTACTAAGTGGCACACTAAATACTGACTACAATCATCAATACACAAACCTCAAGCTATCGATATTGGAAACTGAACGGAAAACTGACAAGTTGGGAGAAACAAACTTACATATAGGAAAAACAGAGTCTTACTGTAACTATGCCATTGTTTTTATTGTCTCATTTTCAGAAGAGCACCGTAACAGAAACAAAAGACGAATAGCAATACACTGGAAAAAAATAACATGGGTAAATGATGTAAATCAGCAGTAAAGCAGAGAATGAGATCTATATAACTTTACTGATCTGCTCTTTGGCGTCTGTCTGGCCACATAGCCTCATCTACGTCACAGCGTATGTCTTCCCTTGCAAGGCAGCGTGGGAAATATCTCCTTGCGTGTCGACACCACCCTTGACAGGATTCCGCAGAGATGTCCCGACAGCCAGCATTCATTGCGTCCAAAAGGGGCATTCTGTCATGAGGATGATGGTCATAAACCTTCCATCTCCAGGCAGAGAAGAACTCCTCAATGGGGTTTAGAAATGGGGAGTATGGAGGGAGGAACTCCATGGCCATGTGTGGATGAGCCTCAAACCATGCCCTCACGTCACGAGAGTGGTGGAATGCCACATTGTCCCATATGACCACGTGAACCGACCTCACTTGATCCCTCTCTTCTGGTGGCACAAGTCCGTCATACAGGACATCCAGGAAGGCAAGGACACGTTGCGTGTTATATGCTCCCATTAAAGGGATGTGAGCAAGGACGCCTTGTGTCGAGATAGCCGCACACAATGTTATGTTTCCTCCCCTTTGGCCTGGAACAAAGACTGTCGCTCTTTGCCCAATAAGGTTCCTCCCACGTCTCCTCACTTTGGAGAGGTTGAAGCCTGCTTCATCCACATATACAAAAACATGTGGTAATGCATTGCCTTCCAGCTCCATCATTCGCTAAAGAAAATGAAACAAACAGAGGACCGTTTTACATTACTGTAAGCAGTCAGACATACTAAAAATATAGGCAAGCCATCAGTGTGATTGAGGTCCTTACCTGTACATACCGGTGCCTTAACTCCTTCACACGGTCAGAGTTGCGTTCAAAAGGAACCTTATAGATCTGTTTCATTCTGAGGTGTTGCCTCTTTAACACCCGGTCAATGGTTGCAACACTTATAGACTGAATGTTACTGAAGACATCCTGGTCTGCAATTATTCTGGCCTGAATCTCCCTTAAGCGGATTTCATTGTTGGCCACAACCATATCAACAATGGCAGACTCTTGTTCTGGAGTAAAGGCCTTTCGTCTGCCACCAGAGCGGGGTGCTCTTTCAGTTCTATCAATAAATATTTGAGAATGTTATGTACTGTAATATAAAAACAGTGATCGAAACCTACATCAAAATAGAAATGCATGAAGTGCTGTAAAAAAGGGTTACAGTAGCTTACCTATTTTCGTGCCTGAAGATCCTAATAATGGATGCCACTGTTGATCTCGGTATATTGGGCTGAACCCTTTGGCCAGCCTCACTGAGGGACATGCCATGGTTTATGACGTGGTCCACAATAGTTGCACGGGTGTTGTCCGAAACTACTGTTCGCATTGGTCCCCTTTCAACTCTTCCACCACGCATACGTACAGCCCTCCCTCTTCCTCTCTGAACATGAGGGTTCCCTCTTCCTCTCTGAACATCAGCTCTCCCTCTTCCTCTCTGAACATCAGCTCTCCCTCTTCCTCTCTGAACATCAGCCCTCCCTCTTCCTCGCTGAACAACAGGGTTCCTTCTTCCTCTCAGAGCTCCTCTACCTACTCGATCAGCCATTTTGTTTACACAAACATCTTACTGAAGTGAGGGAGGTCTTTTATAGGATTCTCACTAATTACAATTACTATAGGAAATTCATTGATGTCAGCTGTGAGCAATTCATTTACATGGAAGTGAAGTACTCAATTCACCCCAATACAAAAAAAAACATTTCTCAATGTGCAAAAAGGAAAAGACCACAATTACTGACTGTAAAAATGTTGTATCAGCTATAGCTAATCCTCCCCATATGAACATCTCAAAGACCTATGCAAGTCATATCAACACTATTATAGCTTTACCGGCACCATTTAAAAAAATATTTTAAGTACAGTCATGCAAATTCTATCATGTAAATGTTTTCAATGTAACATCATTACTGTAAGGTATACAGTACATTCCATGGAGTTACCTTTTTCAATGGGGTGATTGACTGATAACAAGTGTTAATATTTTGCACATCAAGTGTCAATTAGTGTAGCTATGGTCTAAGTTTATGAGGAAGTGTTATCCACTGTGAGAAGATTATTTGTTGTTTTGTAGACATGAGTTACACAACAGATTTTTGATCTTTGTGTAGAGAATTGTAACTTCAGTTAGAGAATTGTGTGATCTGTTTTGCAAAACACTGCTTAGCATCTGCATTTTGTGTGATATCAATGAGAAATGGTATACTGTTGTAGAGAAATGGTTTTCTGTTTCGATGGCTGTGCTGTTGGTTTGATGAAAGGAATTTTGATTCTAAATAGTGGGTTTAGCGATTGAGAAAAACTGTAACAATATATTCGGTATAACATCTAATATTTGAAGTGCTTTCAGTGTCTTGCATTGGTTATGATTACGCATTGTCTACCAAAGTAATTGCTCAAGGATACAGCAAAGCACAACAGGGCATACAACAAAAATATGTAATAAAGTGGAGTTCTATGTGTATTTGCACTAGGGATGGGAACAATGAATCGAATATTCGAATATTCGAATTAATTCCGTGTTTCTAATATGAGTTTTTTAATAATATTTATTTGTTTGTATTTTTTTCTGGGAGGGGTGCCTAAGTTGATCAAATGGAATAATTCAATGTATACGACAGTGCCATAGCTAAGTGTGTTGGGTCTAAAGGTGTGTTTTGCTCCGCTCACCGGTCCCTCACAGCGGGCAAAGCTGCAGGTGCTGATCTCTCTCTCTCTCGCGTCCAGTTATACTTCACTCGTGTTTATGTCCAAATCCATCAGATCTAGCTAGTTCTAGCTAATGATATGGCTGCTGCCCCTCCCTACACGCAGATCACGCAGACTCAAACCTCATCTTATGCCCAAATTCCAGCTGAGAGGGTCTTCTCTACAGCTGGCCTGATTGTGAATCGTCTCTGCACCCGCCTCTCCCCTGAGTAGACATGCTCATATTCTTAAACAAGAATGAGTATTGAATAGCTGCATTCTGTGCATAGGCCCTGTTACAGGTTGCTGATCTCTGTTGTAATTGGGTTACGTTACCCTAACCCGTTATGTTGTTCGTGTAGAAATACACCTCTTGTCCCTCCTGTGTTACAAAGTGAGTCCATTCACGAGATAAATGCAGCTAAAAGAACTCAAATAATGATTTTAGGAAGTTGTGTTTCAGCCTTTAGATGACTTCTATGAATGTGAAGGAAATATGTTTGCCCTGGTTGCATTCTGAAAACCACAACAAAATCAGTAAAACTGTAAGACTTTTAAGGAAATGCAAGACTTCAAAATGTTTGCATTGCTGTGACGGACTGCCTTTGTGTCTTTTGTGGAAATCTTGGAAATGGATTGACAGTTTTGGTAATGTGACCAGCAGATATAGATATAGTTGGTAAGAGCTATGCTTTGTTCAGGAATATTTACAGTAAGCAGGTGCTTAGGAAGACCTGGGCTGCCTTTCTGACCCTCACTCACAAAGGTCTTGCCTTCAGGCTGCTTTAACATGCTGTTTGGTGTTATGTGCAGGGCTGCACATACTGTAACTGATGCGCAGGTGCGCATGCGCACCCCCCGCCAAAAAAGGAGCCCTCGCTCTACCCCTTGCTATCGCGTGAAGGGTCTGCTTTATGCGCTCCGCACAAATGCACAGATCCGCACACCCTGCTGCGAGTCTCCGGCGAACAGTTAATGAGCGTGCTCACTAGCGCCCTCCCTCCTCGTTCATAAAGTCAAGTACCCTTAAAAAAGTTCGGTTCATTTCATTTTAAGGATGCGCACCAAGCAACATCTCCAGGTGCTCCTTTGAGAACCAGGGCAAAAAAGTTATGTGCACCCCTGAATATGTGGTTATCAATAGGTTATCAATAGGCTGAGCAAACTACTGAACAGTTCATGTATTGCCCTCTTTTGTCTCTTAAAAATTACTTCCTACTGTATGTCATTTAAATCCCCATTTGTTCCGATGGTGTTTAAAATCCTGGTGTCATGCCAAATGTCCTCTCATGGAACAATATGAATCAACCTGACATGTCTTAACTTGCTCATTTTACAACACATTACCACATCAGCACCATCATCATCGCTTATAAAAGAAAAGTCTCAGGATAAGTTATGACTTCCTGCCACTCTGTAACAATTTTTAGTTTCATGCCAACTGCCATGGGTAGGTGCCAGTTTCAAACGGGGAATATCTTTGGAAGGAAACTCTACCGTCTGTGTCTCAGAGTGCTGCCAAATCCAGTCAGGCTTACTGTATTTTACCTGCCACTGGCCATAATGCAACTGCAGCTTAATATGTGACGGGCTTGGCAAGGCATAAATAAGGATTAGCTGTTTGTCATATGTGGTATATAGAATAGTTGCAGCATGTCTCAGTTGAATGTAAAATGCAACGCAGCCTTTAATGTCAGCTGGAAATGGCTATAACATGGATTAGTGTTTTTTTTTTTTAAATCTTCAAAGTTACACTTCTCAGTTTTGATGGAATTATTTTGGAGTTGTGGTGCTGAGGCAACCAATAACCATATGACATATAATAATTCAAATGTATTTGATATGCTGCATACAGGGTAGAACATGTAAGGTAGACAGTTTCCCATCAAGACTTCATTCAATTAGAGCAGATACAGGCCCAGTGTCTCTCTGCTGCATGGGATCAAACATGCAACATACTAGTCAGGTGTTTTCAGCCTTTTTGTGCTCCTAACCTGTTTTTTACTCGTTTTGTGAAAACACAGCTACCCCTTTTGTAAAGTAAAGGAACATTTTTGGTCCTTACTGCCACTTGTTGACAGCCTCTAACAAGTTGCTGGTCCAAATTTTACACCTTTCTTGGGAAACAACATCTAGACAGAGCTTCAAACCCTGCCAGGCGAAGGGAAGCTAGGGCCAGCAACCCTCTCTGACCAACATAGTTGTGCTAAACGAAAGGAAAGACTAGCAACATCTTTCTTTGAAAAGCAAAATCCAATTTGGAAATATGATTTGGTTAAAGCCACCAGTTCCAGTTCAAGCCAGTTCACCTAGGTTGAGCCTGACTACATGTATTTACTTTATGCCCTGTTAGTGAGTCCCTTATTGTGACCATTTCATTGGAATGAATTGAATCTACAGAATTGATGTTGCCACTTTCACACTGTTGTGTCTTCACTCTGTCATTTAATTATCAAGTGGACTGGCCTTAATTGCTGTGTTGCGTTCATTTGTGTCTCTACGTTTCCAATGTTAAACACATCTCCATCCAAATGTCATCTAGGTCACATGACCGAAAACATCCACCAGCTGTGTCTCTCTCTTTAACACTCACGCACACACACTTAAACTTAAGTTCAGGCTCAATCACCTGGGTGGGCCTGTCTGTCTGGCAGCAGTGTGCGGATTAGACCAGAGATTAGACTGACAAAACACACACAACAACAGGAGGAAGTCAGGGGTGTGTGTGTGTGTGTGTGTGTGTGTGTGTGTGTGTGTGTGTGTGTGTGTGTGTGTGTGTGTGAGAGAGAGATGGGGACTTGGGTGTGTGCACTAACATGCGTGCACATTTCGTGTGTGATCGCTCTGCTGAGGAATCTCCCAGACGAGTCACTCTCTTCCTGTCTTTTAAGTCATCCGACCATTCATGTCAAATATTTTATTAATCCGTTCAGTTAACAGTGCATTCCATTTAAATCTGGCTTTAAAACGTTGTGCTAACTGTGCATTCCATTCAGGTCAACTCATCCAAAATGATATTACACCAAACCCAGACAGGAAGCGTTAATTGTTTTTTAGAAACGTTGCGGTTTACTTGATACTTTCCCTGCCCTCAGCCTAATTTTAGACTTTAATCATGGTTCGGTACGCCCAATCCTGACCCGCCCTGAATGTGACAGTTCCCTCAGGTTCAACAATGACATCAAAATACGAGGTTGGTTCCTCAAAGTTGTTAAACCACTTCAGGTTATCGCTCTCAGACTCAAAACAGGAAGCTACACATGGCACCCAGACGCCCATTCATAAGATGCAAAGCTTAGAGTATGCTTGACACTGTTGTCAAATTTAAACCAACAGTATGTTTTAATGTAAGAGCTGTATTGATATGGTTTTTTTCAAATATATTTTAAGCAGCTTTTTGTCTTTATTGTAGACGGGACATGCATAAAAATACATTAATGTCAAAAAGAGAAGAGATGCTATATGCCTGATTATTGCTAAAAGCTCATTACTGTACCATCTGCAGTTCTGGGGGAGTACACACAAAACAATCAACAAGCATTAAAACAACTCCTAGAGCCTATGACACAAACTATTAAAACAGATCAAAATACTGATGTATAAAATATAGATACTAGTATATTTGTCAATATAACTATAACACAATTTGCTAGATTGACACAGAATGTTTTATGAATGAAATACTCTACTAGATTTGTCAATCTTCAGGGTTGTGGTTCACACGATGGCAGTTTGAAACCACAATAAATAACATCCGCAGATTTTGTTCACAAAGAAAACACGTCCGCCACAGAATCCACCACCAAGACCTGAACTGCTGGTTCGGAGAGGACACGGAAAGAAATAGCTTCTGTCAGGGTGTGTAATATATATATGTAAAAACGTGACACTGCAGGCTTGAGTGTCCCCCTATTAGTTACAGTGATACCCTAATCATGACATGTAAATTACCCAGCATGCCAAGAGGCCTGTTCACCTGTAATCACTCCCATTGTGCTTCTGTTCACCTGTTTCAAACTGGAAACTTGTACCTGTAAGTGAAGGTGGTATTTTAACAGAAATTAAAGATGACATGTGTTTTTTAATCATTTTATCTTTCAATAATAATACTTACCACTATGGGGTATAGTAGCACACCTGTGGAGTTAATCTTGTTAATTATTGAAAATAATTAAAATGGTAAGACATTTTAGGCATTGCTTGTTGTACCTGATGAATCCTACCAGTTGAATATTCCAACCATCCATCTTCTCCCGCTTGAATGTTGAATGTTATCATTCCATTAAACGTATTTTGGAGCATAGATTTGAGATGGCCAATTTTAGGAGCAAATGTGGAAAAATGATGCTGTTTGGGAGATACCTTTTTTGTTGTAAATTCTGATGCATCAAGCACGCGCACGTATAACGCTTCTTTAAATAGAGTACCTTGGCTACACTGAAGCTTTTTTCCTTTATTTGTCATTCTATTTATAAGTCTAAAGGCTAGGAACCATCCTAAAATGATGTAACATTATTATTGAAATGAGCACAATCATAGGAGCCAAACTACCAGGGTTGATTAAAAAGGTCTGCAAAATTAGAAAAATCACAAAGAATATGGTTATTGTGTTTATCACTCCCACCGCTGAACGATGTGGTTCCCATGGTACTGATATAATACGCTTCCCTTTTAAGTTTTTACTTTGTTTTAAAATACAGGTTTGTCACTCCCTGTTTAATTTTTTTAAACAGAATCCCATTGTGTGCTTTTACACCTTGTTTTGTCATCTGTTCTGAGATCCTTTGTCCTAACTCAATTTGGTCCAGACAATTTAAAAACAGTTTATGTGTGAAACAGCCAGCTAAAATGGGAGCAGGTAGTGTGACCAGAGAACATCTTGAGTTTTATGATTAATTCACCTGAAGAGACTAACAGGTTTGATACATGGGTTCAGTTGTCAGTCGTGGCTGTCAGTCGAGATGGATGTCGACACAGAGCCTCGTCTGTCACCGGACTCACTGTCAACACACTGCAGTGGACCGGGCTCATTCCTAACGGTCTGGTTTGTAAGTGTGTGTGTGTCTGTGTGTGTGTAATGTTTACCTTGGTCATTAAGTTGATTTCTAAAGGCAAGTAAACACATTCCAGGCAGATTTTTCATCATGTGTGTTAGAGAGTGAAAGTAATAAAATACAATGTTCTAACTTTAAGGTACTGAACTTTTCTTAACTTACTCGCTCAGAGGGGACTATTTACTTTTATCTGACGGATTTAGTTATCTATCCTTAGCCATCATGGCAAAGACATCTAAAAATATCCAATTGTGAGCAGTTAAAATCATGTCGGATTATCAGGTGTGTTATGACCCGGCTCAAAAGGCCACAACAAAGAGGAGACACACCATGTCGATGGTTAACAAAATATGTTTATTTAGTTTATTTAATGCCTTAATTATCTTAATTATTTCAAACGTACAACCACCTAAGGCAAACTTGACCATAGCCTTGTATCACTTACTTTAAGAAAAAAATCAATTTAGTGGCATTTGCACATTTTACCTGTATGAATTCAAAGCAGGCTACACATGCACCCCTGTGTCCGTGTGTGTGTGTGTGTGTATGTGTGTGTGTGTGTGTGTGTGTGTGTGTGTGTGTGTGTGTGTGTGTGTGTGTGTGTGTGTGTGTGTGTGTGTGTGTGTGTGTTTGTGTGTGCGTGCGTGTAGCCTTTTCAAGCCCTTTGTATTGTCTGGGCCAGTGATAGAAGTGGTTTTGGGGAGGGGTGGAAGTTTTCCGGAAAGTATTTGTCCAGAGTGAGGGCGTCTCTGCCCTGAGACTAAACACGGAGCGAGGCTTAGCAAAGCTCAGGAGAAAACAACACCCTCTTTACCTTACATCCCATGCTGTTTACACAAAAGTTTCTGAAAGTTAACTTCCCTAAGTTCTCTGAAAAATGTAACTGTTTTAAACCTTTTTGTGAATTTATTTTTTGTTTTATTCATATTTTCTACTGCAGTTAAAAAAAGTCTGGATCACAGATTACACTTTTAATGTTTCGCCTGCTGTTCATGGCTGAAGTTAAAGCCTGGGAACAATGCTTAAAAAGTTCAAAACAGTTTGATTCATCTTTTGGCTGCAGGGTAGAAAGGTCGCGGAACATTCTTCATTGCTTTTATTGCTGCTTTTCTGTACTTCTCTTCACCCCATTCTACCCACTAATACCCAATATTTTAATAACACAGGTGTATTCATCACTGAGCAGAGCTTCAGAAAGAGGAGGACCTTGACTTTCTTTACATTTTCCAGTAGTTATTTTATTGCTTTGTCTCTCAAAAAACACACCAAATAAAAAAATGAAAATCTTTTTAGGACGGTCTGCAATGTTGTGCGCTGAAATGTAAGAATAAAACGTTCTCTTTAACCTACTAATTTTAAATCCTTTCCTTTCATTTCCCTTCTTCTGGGGTGGTCTGCACTGATCTCTTAACTCTGACATACCAGTCAAAACACCCCAGTGTGTGTGTGCGAGTGTGTGCATGCATGTGTGCCGAAGTGAGGGTATGATTCAGAACTCATAACAGTTAAACAAGGTTTTAACATACCACTATTTAGGGTTTCAACCAGCCTTAAGAGCGGGGCGGGCGTTTCAGGATAGAGCCAACTTTGTGGGAAAAAAAGAGATCCGCGTTTAATTTCAGTTTAGGATTTAAACTGTCTATCTGTGGTCCAACAACGTAAACACAATTATAGTTTTAATGTTAACATAAAACAGTGGTGGGATTTAAAGTAGTGTCTCCGAAACTGGTCAGTTCCCAAACAAATCATTAGTGTTGTCATCCAAAATATACACCAGCTGTATGTTTGACATGATAGAAAAAAACACCTTTAAGTGGATAAATAAGTTATATATTGTTTTTAATTACATTTGAATATCAGATGTAATGCAATACAAAGAGTTATACATAGAATAGCTGTATAGAAATATTAATCTTTAAAATAATTGTAAAAGAAAACTTTATTTTTATGGTATTTTGGATTGTTTCCTTATTTAAATCATATTATAATATATGCTGGTTCTGGAAAGTTAGTCAAACAAGACATTTTGATACATTAACTTGCATTTACTTTATTTTAACTTTTAATACAAAAAAAAGGTTTTATGTTTAATTAAGTAAACAATTCTTTAAATAGTAAAGAAAATAATCATCAAATTAATTTAAAATGCAGGACAAATCATTAGTTGGAGCCTTATTTTGACATTACAATCTAACTGTGATGGTTGTTTAGATGTAACACACAGAGTGTAACACTTGTTTTGAAAGGTTTTCAGGAAACCCTAGGGCATCGATACTCAGCACTTGAATGACTGTACAAACTAAACTTTGATTTCAAGTGGAAGAAAAATGACTTCAAAGCAAACTATTATAACTGCAATATATATATAATAGGAAATGGGATTTGAGGTTTTAATCTCTGCCTTGGCTCGCACCCAGCACACCTGGCCGGGCTCAAACAAACACACAAACAGGATCCTCAGAGACTTACAGATACAAATTGGCAACAGCGATCACCAAACAGTTGTGTAAAGCTGGGCTCAGTCATTTCCTTTTAATACAACCTCTCTGTGGTTAGCTTTCTCTGCCTGCTCAAAAGAATAAAAGAGAAGGGAGGATCGCAGTCGGCATGAACACAAGAGGAAGAGAGAGCTCAGGGAGGAACTGCAAGATCTGAACATAGACAAAAGCATGTTGAAAGTGAAAGATGTTTATGAAAGACAAAAACAGTGAGAGGGAGAGAATAGACGGATGGAGAAGAAAGAGAAGAAGGGGGGAGGAGGAGGAGAAGAAGAAGAAGAAATATATTTGTTGACATGGTGTCAGCCGCCGCTATCAGGGTTAGAAAAACACATCAGAGATTTGTTTGCTCTGTGAGAGTAAACTAGCGGGAGCAACGCCCTAACCCTGCATCTCTGTCTCTCACACACACACACACACACACACACACACACACAAGCAAACACACACACACACACACACACACACACACACACACACACACAAGCAAACACACACACACACACACACACACACACACACACACACACACACACACACACACACAAGCAAACACACACACAGACACACACACACACACACACACACACACACACACACACACACACACACACACACACACACACACACACACGCAAACACTGAGAAAAACAAAGTGTGAGGGGCAGGTTGGCTCTTGCATGCAGGGAAGCGGTTTGCAGAGCGAGAGAGTGATAGGCATTAGGAGGTTGATCCAAGGCGTGGCTCACACTCACTTACCTGGTCAGGGTGCAGACAGTTTTAAAGTAATAACACACAAACAGTGGCTCTACTTAACTTAAACATTTGCTTTAAAAAGACAGACATCTAACAGGTGTTTTCCTCCACAATAATGTCTTCTGCTACAAAGGCACACATTGTTAAGAAGGCTGGGTGAATCTGTGCCATGGTTATGTCATGTGGAAGATAATGATGACAGGAATTCCCATGGTTACCATGTGTAAACATTGATGGTGATCACTCTTTTTGTTCAAAAACAAGGGTAAGACACATACTAGATGAAACGTTTTCTTGCCTTAAGGTACATATATACGTATATATATATATATATATATATATATATATATATATATATATATATATATATATATATGTTGTGAGTGAATTACAGTAGAAAGTGCTTCAACTTGTTCTAATGTCTGACTATGGCAAAAAGGAAAAAGGTAGAGGAAAATTATGCAGGAAACCATTGGGGGGGGGGGAAATGCTCATTGAGAGCATGCACAATTATTCCACATGTATAACATATCACAGGAAAGCAGATCACTACAGGACAAACGCAGTAAAACCAATCAGTGACAGGATATTGGAATTAAATGTAATGTTGCACCTTGAAAATGTTGATATTATTTATCAACAATTCAAAAGTTGGTGCCTTTTGGTATTATCTTGCACTATAAGTATGTGTTCAGTGTTCAAAATAATACAAGAATTTGACCATGATAACTGGGGTTATCTTGACTGTCATCACACATAATGGTCAGAATCGAACATTCAAATCAGGATACATAACATCAAAATACATTGGATGCACTATTAGCATTAGAAGGACGACAAAGGTAATAAGACACATACAGAAAATGTACCAACATCAGAAGAATGTCCAACAAAAGAAATGAAAGATGAAATTATGTAGACTGTACTACGACAAAAGACACTGTGTAATATAACAAAGTAGTTTATTGATATGCTTACTAAAAGTGGTCTAAGAGAAACAGAACATCTTCTGGAAATACAAGTCTTTATAATGAGTTGGAGAGCTGATGTACTCGCAGTACAAGGAGGGGACAGTGAATTCTGTTTCATATTTCTGTAATTAGATTAGCTTCACATTCACATTCATACGACACATCTCTGTGTCTGAGTGACTGGCTAACATCCGCTAACCCCCTAATAAGCTTTAGTCATGTCATTAAAACACACTGATCTGTTTGTCCCTCTGTATGTCTGCCTGTGTGTGTGTGTGTGTGTGTGTGTGTGTGTGTGTGTGTGTGTGTGTGTGTGTGTGTGTGTGTGTGTGTGTGTGTGTGTGTGTGTGTGTGTGTGTGTGTGTGTGTGTGTGTGTGTGTGTGTGTGTGTGTGTGTGTGTGTGTGTGTGTGTGTGTGTGTGTGTGCACATGTCTGTGTGTGAGTGTGTTTTTGTGTGTGTGAGAGACCTGTCATTGGTTGTGTTTAGTACATGCCTGCCCGTGTCAGCCTGTGAACATAAACATTAATCCCTCATTAAAATACGGTTAATCCCTTCCCATGACATACAACCTGCCTTCAAACACACACACGCATACACACAATCATATAAAAAACATATGGGTGTTATTAGGAAGGGGATTTTTCATTCTCGGCTGTGAAAAGCAGGTTGAAGGTACCAAATCTAGAAATGTACAAGTTTATGATCCTTTTTAAAATAATTGTATATACATTTGCGTTCATAAAGGACATGTGTTTAAGTCAATGCAGAAGAAAGTGTGAGTACTTTTAACACAGATACACACTTTTACCCTCGAAAATCATCATCAGATTTAAGTGATTGTTGTCCTTGAATAGTTTTTTTTGTGGACTCGCTGTCAAAAAGGATTCAATCTTAAAATTCACACAATTACAACATCTTCTGTGAACTCTTCTGAAAAGTGGCCCTTGTTTCACATAACACATGATTCGATGGGCAGGTGTCGGTTAGTGAAACAAATTATTTTGTGAAGGCACAGAAAACAGAGGGGAGGAACACCATTTAACTGAATTCTCTTATTACAGATACACTGTGACTGTCAGCTGACGTTTCAACTCTACATATGCAATTATACAAATATCCAACTCAATGTCTGCACACACCTATCATTTCTGCATTGATTTAAGTGATAAGTGTGTTCACGGATTGAGTTTTCATATGAAAATTGGATCATCCCGAGAATGTATGCCCTTGACCACAAAGGCAACTGGATATGTTTACTTAAAGTTGAGCATGTTGTTTTGCAATAAACCAGCAGATATATACCGTAAGTGTTTTCCTCTGCCCGGAGTAGTATAAAATGTCTAGCTTTCACACCTTTTATAGTGAAAGAAGCAAGACTATGCAGCGATTATACCAAGTAGGGATGCCAGCGATTATTCGATTTTTCGAATATTCGTTACAGACTCCATAATCGAATTTTTTTTTTTTTAATTCGATTCTATTTATATATTTTTTTATTATTATTTATGTTTTTTTTTTTTTTCCTGGCTTAGTTTCAACCACAATATAGACTAATGCTAATAATAGTAATAATATTAATAATTGTAAATGGCCATTGGTCACACCACCAGTTTGTTTTACTGTAAACTTGGAGGAAGCCAACAGCGCATAATCGATTAATATTCGCCAGGGCTGTCCGATTTTCGAATTTGATCATGTTCAGTTTCTGGCATCCCTAATACCAAGTCACCAAGGTAGGAAGAAACATTATTTGTAATCATGATGGTGCCAGGAATCTAAATGCCTACATTTCTGTCAGTCTGTGTGTTATACACTAAATGCCAAGAAACATCCCATTTAAACACAAATAATTTGCCCCAATCAAATGTTAAAGTAAATAAGCAATTTCTATCATGTTTAAGATTATTTAAAGAATTAAAGACATGCATAAAAAAATACTCTTGCCATGTGTAAGTTAAAGTGAATATCTGCAAAAATGCCAAGCTGAATAAAAGGAAAAGCAATAAGAAGAGAGAAGAGGAGGAAGTGAGAGAGAATATCTGAGCTTCCCCATCCACATTCTCTCTTTACCTTGGAAATAAATGGGTGGAAAGTGAAAGAGAGAAAGTGAGAGGAGAGATGAGAGAGGGGGAGTGCCCACACTGCTGTCTGCCATGCAGAGAGGCATATTTACCAGTGGTGTTTTTCAGAAAGACACTTCTCTCTGGGAGCAGCCATTTGGCTCCCGCCAGGCAGCTGTGACAGAGAAATACATTAGGCCTGATTTGGTTCGTTTTGGTTGTTTTGGAGATGCTGCAATTATGAGAGACAGGGGGCTGGTGATGGAGCCGGGATAGTTTGATTCTGTTTCTTGTTCAGACTGACATCCTGTCCTGGGTGTCTTTTTTGCTCTTTTTCCACCTGTTTCACTGTCTCTTGCATTCCCAAAATGTAACAATGAAGAGTCATTCAAAAATACTACTATCTTCAGAAAAATGTGCGGCTTAAAATGTATAAAATATTGACATCAAAGAAGTATATATTTTCTTAAAACAAATATGGTCATGAATCTCTTACTTAAATATTAAGTCACAACTAAATATTGGACAATATTAAAACTTTAATTTGGTGCAGACAAAATAATAGGTGCTCATATTGTTATCCTGATAATCATCATAATATACTAAAACTGGAATATCTTTACCTCAAAGAAATAAGTACTCGTATTGCATCACTACGGAGCCCCTAAAGGTTAATGAAAAAAAAAAAAAGTATCTTGTGTGCACGATATACTTTCCGGTGCGCCAAGTAGGAAGTGGAGTGCAGAGGAGACAACCGTGACATTGCAGACTATTATTTTATGTGGGGAAATGGCAGTGCATACATTATTTGAGATATATTTCAAACAAAGACTTCATTTTAGGGACATTTCGGCCAGGGGTGTAGAGCTATTTGTTTAAGCACCAGATTGACAAACCAGGAGAGTCTGTAAACCAGTCTGCCTTGATCTATGAATTCATGTCCGTGATTCACACAGTATCTGCCATCTGCGCGCAGAGAGCTGTGTCTTTTACACACCGCCTTTACTGTGTTTACCTTCATTAGAACAGCTGAATAGAGATCGAGGCTGCTACGTTTTAACACACACACACACACACACACACACACACACACACACACACACACACACACACACACACACACACACACCTCTACACACATCGAACTGCCCTGGTGACCGGACATCTTCTTCATAAAACTAATAATCGGGCAGTTCGATGTGTCTAACCATAAGAAAGTATATCTTGCGCACAAGATACTTTTTCATAACCCTTTTAGGGGCTCCGTACATCACGCATAGAACACACATCTTCTGTTAACTAACATATGTGTGTGCAAAACAAACATTCAAACAATCCTGAATAAGGCAATCATAAATTACTCCCTGCATAAATACAAATTAATTTAAATAGTATAGGAGGCCTATAGTTTAAACCAGGCTAAGTTTTCCACTTCTATACCAAGACAGCAACCATAAAAGCTTTTTGAAGTCTCTCAGGTATATTCACTATTCCTATACAAAATAATATGGCATTGTTTTTCATTTTGATCTGCAGTTAATCCTATATTTCCTGAACCAGATTCCCTACAACATCTGACATAACAGTCAATATTATTATTTACAGATTTTCTTATCGAAACAATTAGCTCAATTTGAACTTGTATTGCTTCTGTATCCCTGTGGTGATTGCACACAGGATTGAAGAATGTACAGAGACAACCATTCCTCTGCTCACTCTCTGTCTCTCGCATCTAGTCTTTTCTCCCCCTTTCATGACTCTCACTCTTAACACTGTTACCAGTTTCTTTCTCTTCTCTCGTGTTTGCCTTCTCAAGGTTACTTTGTGTTCCTGTTCCTTCCATTTCATCTCCCTTGTAGGTATTTTCTCATTTATTCATATTAATTCCGTTGAACACATAGACATGTGCTTGATTTAGCTTTTTTCTTTTTTACCAAAGAACTAAAAGCTTGTTTTAGAATCATACTTTCCACTAGTTATTGACATAAATATATTTAGTTTGGAATCTGATGTGACTTTTGGATTAAAATGTTGCTGCAAAAAGCAGTCAGTAGAGTTTTATACGACTAAAATGTCAAGTGTGCAAACTATGCTACGTTTATCTGAAATCCTGCTAGACATAATTTTCTAAATATACCAAATATGTCACACCGATGCCTTTACTAATTAATGTAAGAAAAGTGAAAAGGGAGTTCGTGGACTTTGACCGTGCTTTTATTCGGTATTGTGTGCCTTATGTCAGCATTAAACACTCGTTGTTATCGGTGGTGAACTACTGAAACTTTCCAGGTATTACTTTCACTTCATAGATACATTTACAAACACGTGAGTAGTTGACATTAAAACACTGTTTTGAAAGATTGGGAGACATGGCGTACCAATTAGAACCCACTTACCAAACTAAAACTCCTGTGCCAACCACACAGCCTTCCGTCACTATTCATGGGTTAAAGAAAAGTGCCACACACAAACCAACTGCACTCCTCTTTTCCTCTTCTCACTCTTCCTGTCCGTCTCTCTGGAGGGCAGCCAGATGGTTATATGGCCAATAAAGGGTGCTACAGGAGTATGTAAGTGTGTGTGTCGGAGAGCAAGTTCATGTGTGTCCATTTCAAAGGCTCTTCTCAAACAGACCTCTCCTTTTAATTCCGCCGGCCAGCAGGACACACACTCTCTCTCTCTCTCTCTCTCTCTCTCTCTCTCTCTCTCTCTCTCTCTCTCTCTCTCTCTCTCTCTTCTTCACACACAAACGAGGGGGCTAATAGGGTGAAGTGAGTGTGTCTCCATCTGAACAGTGGGCTCTCTTCAAGGCAGGCACCGCACCGGGGGCTCGGGGTCCCGTAACTGACATGTTGGGATTTGGCCTTTAATCAGCGACATCAGTGTGTTTCATAATCTGGGTCAGGACCCTGATTTGGGTCACAAGTAGATTAAATGTGGTCTCCAAATTCTTCAGGAAACACAAACAGCTTTAGCAGCAGCTGAACAAGTGGCCTGTCACTACACTGGTGTGCATCTGTAGACCACACATAGATAGATGTATATATACTGAATATCTGAATATAAGTTCATATAGTGTTACCACAACTCAATAAATATCTCCCCGCTACAAACAACTGTTGACTGTGGAGCTGCCCAATCATATTTAATATTATATCTATCCTAGAACTCCAAAAAGCATATGGTTAAACACCAATTAAAATAATTATTTTCATCCAAGTGAGAAAACGTGTTAGTATGGTCATTTGTTCTGGGAATGTCATTTTCGAGCCTGAAACCTGAAAAACAGGCTCGGGGTTTAACAGGTTAAGAACACATGCAAATGCAATACTGAATGTGATGTTACATGACATAAAGTAGCAGTTAGGGTTATCCAAAAATATAATGGTTTGGGCTAACACAAGGTTATGGTCACATAAGGTAATGATCACGTAACATGACATCTTCAGTAAAATAACTTTTGGTTTCAAACCAGACATGAAACGGGGGGTTGAAATGTGACAATGATCTTTGTGATCCCAAGGTCACCTGACGAGCTCTACCCATAATCCCTAAGCCAAAGACCAACCAGGAAGGTGAAGTCAACGTTTTTCATCTATACAAAAGATCTTGCAAACCTTCCATGTTTACTCCCTGCCAAACACACACACACACACACGCCCCCCCCCCCCCCCACACACACACACACACACACACACACACACACACACACACACACACACACACACACACACACACACAACACACACACACACACACACACACACACACACACACACACACACACACACACACACACACACAGGGATACATGTAGACACAGGCAAACATATGCACAGAGCAGCTGTTTAAACTCTCTCTGCACATGGCGCTGAAATCCGGTCTCGCAGCCAACGTGAATGGAAAGAAGTAAACAAAAAAGCCTCAGTAAACAAAACAACCTTTCGGTAAACAGTGTAACAGCAATTACATTTACAAAATAAACTATTGACAATATTTTATTTTGTAGTCGAATTGTGGGTGCCAAACTATATTTAAGTTTTAACTATAAAGTATGAAGGACACAGCGCATAGTGGCTGATTCATTTGCGTAGATTTGAATAAGTATTACCACTGAGATTCATTGATTATCAACTACAAAAATTACAATCACCTACAATCAAGTGACTTATTTAGTCTCCATTGTATCAATGCAACAATGAACATACAAGCACTGTCTAAGCCTCATGATAGTTGTAATTGTAGAAAAACTAAGTCATTGCTCTTACAATGATATGTATTACACATCAGACAGGAAAAATATTTTAGGTTTAAAGGAAGATATTAAAAATGTACTTTCCATGCACAACTAAATCTTCAATGAACTTAATGAAGTTGGAGTTGAGACACAATGTCTATGAGGGGATTGTTTCAAATGTAGCCAGTTCATTTGGCCAATTTTTCACCTCTTTTGCTCTCCACACAGATTGTTGACCTGTATTCTGCCAAATCCTACTCAAACGTGATTTGTCAATAGCAATCGGACTCCAAACAGAAACCAGATTGCTTCCGACTCCAACATCTTATTAATTCTGCATCCATGCATTGTATGCTCATAGAGATTAAAGCATGGCTTAAAGGCAAGTTGCATGTAAGTAGTCTGTTTTATCCATTTCTAACAGCCTTTATTGCATGTTCTCTCTCCTGATATGTCAACTTTTCACACAAGCCTTTTTGAAGTTTGATGCATCCACCAGTTTGTTTTTATGGACTTTTATAAAAAATAAACAGGTGGATTAGGACAACCAAATATTACTTACATACATAATATTACACTGATGTGTGTGTGTGTGTGTGTGTGTGTGTGTGTGTGTGTGTGTGTGTGTGTGTGTGTGTGTGTGTGTGTGTGTGTATGTATGTGTGTGTCTACCCCTCCTCTCTGTCTATCTCTCTCTCAGGATTAAACATGTTTATCAATTATCACTCCATCTTGCCTCTAGCTCTCAGCACGCCACACAGCTAATTGAATCATTAAACAATCGCTACTCCTCAGGGAGTGTGTGTGTGTGTGTGTGTGTGTGTGTGTGTGTGTGTGTGTGTGTGTGTGTGTGTGTGTGTGTGTGTGTGTGTGTGTGTGTGTGTGTGTGTGTGTGTGTGTGTGTGTGTGTGTGTGTGTGTGTGCTTGATGTGTGCGTAAATGGCGGGAGAGTGTGTGAAGGGGGGAAAGGGGGAGCTGTTTGCAAACATGATGATGCCCTCGGGTGCTTGCATATGCACTTGTCAGATATGTTTATTAATTGATGATACACACACACACACACACACACACACACACACACACACACACACACACACACACACACACACACAGACACAGATGGGTCCTGGCAGTGGCTGGTAGCATCATGTGTTAGTCACGGCTGGGGGCCCTTCCTGTTCTCCAACTGGTGTGTGTGTGTGTGTGTGTGTGTGTGTGTGTGTGTGTGTGTGTGTGTGTGTGTGTGTGTGTGTGTGTGTGTGTGTGTGTGTGTGTGTGTGTGTGTGTGTGTGTGTGTGTGTGTGTGTGTGTGTGTGTGTGTGTGTGTGTGTGTGTGTGTGTGTGTGTGTGTGTGAGATGCTGAAATATGCTCCGTGTACAGTAGTTCAACATTCAGTTCCTGCAGCCCTTTGAAAGTATTTAAAATGTATTAATCTATTAAAGTTAAATATCAGGTAAAAGTTATAATTACATTTTGAAGTTCTCCAGTTTTCCTTTTCATTGGAGCTTTTTTTATTTAGTTTTACCTCACCAAAAGATTTTTTTATTTTATTTTGATAAATCTTCCCCCGTTCGCTTCGAAAGTGCCCTTGAGAAGTTTTTTGCTCGCTGTTTTGTGTAGTCAATTTGAATTTTCTGCCGTTACAATGGCAGCCCAGAATCGTCTTACAAAAATATTTAATTGTATATCAAAACTTTTCAAACCACTTGTGCAATACAATCAATTTCTTTACAGTACTTTATTTCTGATATTTGCTTTATTTTGGCCTGAAATATGACTTGAGATGATTAATGTATCATTTCTTTGTACAAACGTTAGCTGCTAGCTGCAGTAGCTTGTTTTTTAAGTGAATTCATTCAAGCACAAAGATAAGTGCATGTATTTGTTAAGGATTTTAATTTTGGTTTTTTTCTGCAACCACACTTTTGCCTGGACAAACCCTTACAATGATACAGGCACAGCAACACTAGATAACTTTAGATCAATTTGTCATATGGTAAATATAACTCTGCTGATTTAAAATACAGTAAGAGGTGACACAGCAGCCGCACAGATCTACAGTTTTGCTCTTAAGTCGAGATGGAAGTTGAATAAACTTTAACCTTCATTGTTATAGTTTCCATGGAGCATGTGTAGTCACATGGTTCAACACGTGACCCGCCCATCCAGGTTAACGCTGTCACTGATTACAGCTGATCTACAGTATAGTTTAGTAGGCTGGCATTATCTACTCTGAGGTGAAGTAAGGACCCATTATATTATTGCTGTCATCACTGATTGTGAATGTCTCAACCCATCATTACCATACTGTAAGCCTCATCAACTCTCAAACCGACCACACAATCAGAACTGCTCGAGCCACTCTTCAGCATTGTTTTCACATGATCCTTCCATACGCTCTCACACTAATAAAGAAGTAATGACCATGGTCTCTGTCTGGCTCACACAGCTATCTTTAAGCATCATCATCTTCCAATGTAGCCAGCTCAAATGACTGCCCTTCCAGATTTAATACTTACCGACCTTGTTTTTATTTGAATTTTTTGGTAGCTACTCCTGTCTATAAGTATGATTTCTGTAGGGTTCAGATGGGATGGGTAATAGAGTGGGAAGACCCTGGATTTTGCCAGAAGCATTACACAACAGGTAAGCGTCCTTTTCACCAAACAGCGATTTTCAAGTTCACAAATCTATTAATCTTTGCATTCTTAAAGGAAATAGAAATGCATACTGTGCAAATTCAACTAAATTTTTTGTAATTTATATTTGAAGTCTGTGTGTATGAATGATTTTGCATGTGGATGTGTTCATGTGTCGTGCTAAATGTCTATAGAAGTCATCCCATCAACAAATGCATCTGACGACTACAAGCTGGTGCAATGTCCTTGGCTCAATTTTCCAGAAGTTCATCAGCATTTCATTTAACAATATGGATTACATGGAAAGATACAGTATACTCCTCAATCACACATGTTGGTCTCTTGTTGCCAGGTGTGCTACTCTCTAAAGTGCATCACCTTTATTTAAAACTCCCAACGGTCAAATGTAACATTTATAATTTCAGTCAAATGTCCCTTTTCTATTTTATTGCATGATAAGACAATGAATGACATGAATAAAAGGCCACATTTCTATATGAATGTCCACACACCCGTATTTCACTTTTTCTACAGTTTTTCTAAGTTTTTTCTAGGGATGCACCGATGCATCAACTAGACATCGACAATCGGCCAATGTTAGCCATATTTACTACTACCGGCATATTGGCAACATACGTCGACATGCACCAAAGGCTAAATTGGTATTCTGAACATCGTTAGCAACATCAACTAAGACATTTTACATTGGTGCATCACTAGATTTGTATATAACTATATAAACCCAAATACTCACGTAATTCTTGATGGAATTTCACTTTTCTATAGACATATCTGCTTTATATGTGTGATGTGACGCTTTCTAGCAGAGAGAATGATGAAAGCAAAGTGACACGTAAATTACGGGGCGTCAGACATTCAGGGGACAGAAAGAGGAGCAGGACTTCCCCCAACCCCATCTCGTGACCGATTCGTCACCGCGACAACCATCACCCCCACCTTATTCTGGGATGTCCTGTAGTTATGTTCTTCAATTATGTCTCCGTCTTTAATGTCGCGGCTGCACATACATATTTAGTCAACCGCTGCAATTTTAGCTGCCGCGCTGAAATGCAACCGTCTCACCCCGGAATCAAAGGACAGATAGAGCTTCCTCAGGCGGGGGGAGGGAGGGAGGGAGGAAGAGAGAGAGAGAGAGAGATTTACATTTATTTCTATATTCTTTCAGGCTACATCTGCAATTTGAGCCACAACAGGGAGATTTTCAGCTTGCAAAGCAACTTTCAAGGAAAATGTCAGGTATGGTAATTCATCCACTGTACGTGAGATATTTTATTTTTGTCTGCACTGTCACCCCTGAAAATATTTATGATATTAAATATGGATTTAGGGGAGTGAAATCTACGGCAACCATTATGTTTAAGCTGTAAAGAAGAGGTTAAAAGAGACCAGGCGTGAATTAAAGCTTCTCTATTGTCGATCACGATACGCTTTCTAGTCAAATCCCCCGAAACAGGACACATGTAAGTTTGTGCACAGACACGCATAGAAAAGAGAATTAATGGTCAGGGAAGATGAAATAAACGTGTCTGATATTGTATTGTATTCATTACTATCAAATGGCATAAGTCCGTTTTAGCTCTGGGTTATTTAGGCTTAAAGGGAATATGTTTCACCAACTTTATAACTCAGTGCTTGCTATGAGGATCGAGAAAGCTAAGTCGAACGTTGTGTGCCAGTGACACTTCGATGCGAAGAAGAACCATGGACTACCATCTTGAATTTCTAGTCTCCACCTCTAGTATCCAGGGGTTGTGCTGTATTACTTGAACAAAAACAGCACTCCCAAGTTATTTTCCCATGTATAGCAAAGCCATGTTTCCAAACCAGAAAATGGCATCCCAACATAGAAGTGCTGAGAATAGTATGGACATGGACGTAGCCAGCGGTGACCCTGTGAGCGTCGCCTATTTGTTGGAATAAATCCTGGCGCACCTTTTACTGAGGAAACTATTGCTTCATACGTTTCAACATTCCACAAAAAAGACGTCAAATGAAAATGTGTATTTATTCACTTATTTGAAATTGATCCTTTACAAAGCAAAAAAAAAGATTGCTGCTCCAGGAAATATTGGCTCATGACAAAAGATATATATGTTTTTACATAAAAAATGTAATCATTAATTTATTGCAATAACTTTGGCTTACATTCATCCTTGGAGCATTTGCTGAACTGATGCATTGTAATCTTAGTTCGATGCGCTTAGCACTGTTTTGGTATTTTTGACAAATGAACTGGCACGAGACCATTCACATTACTAAAAAGATCTGAACTTATCTGACATATATTTGGCTGTCGTGGGTAATAAAAACATAACCCTCTTACCGCAGGACTAGCTTTCAAATATCTTTTCAATAATTAAACAAGCATGCATGTTTCTGGATAAATGAATGTAGTGCAGATAGTTGTGTGTTTATTGAATGAAACATTTACAGTTGCAGCTTGTGCAAACACAGAAACGAAACCAAAAACCTTTGTTGGGTGCCAACCAGATTATATGTATAACAAAGATGCGTTTAAAGTTTAAACATTTAGTTTTCTCTCATATGTGACTGATAATGCGGCTCTATTTGAGGTGGATTGAAGAGGTTGTTTAGAAGAGTTGATCAGGTGTTCAGATTTGCGACTTGTAAAGAAAATACCTGACCCACAAAGCCACTTAAATAATTAGGTGTGAATTCTTCACTATTGGATAGGTGGACTGGAAATGTGTAGGAAAATGATGAATACAATAGATTTTCCCAAAAATATACAGAAATATACACTACAGTGACATCTAGCGTCGTTTTTGTAAGAAATGTTCAGTTCTGCATAAAAAAGCCTCGGCACGTGACCTCCCGCGTGTGACGTAACATGGGGGAAACAAGGGGGAGAGCGGCCGGTGTTACCTTTTAATAAACATGGATCCCAATGCTAGAACTGGGCAGCTATCTTGGTGAATGACCGGCGTTAGCTACAGAATATTAGCTAACGTCACATCACTACATTGTGAAGTTAGCTATCATATATCAGGCTATAACTAAAGTAGCATTGATAATATAGTAACGT
>NC_136912.1:73421914-73426914 GCF_949606895.1 Notothenia rossii
ACTTTAATATCAGTAGATCAAAGTAATGGGATTAAGTTGAACCACAGTGGTTACTTCAAAAGAAACAGGCAGACAATCATATAACCTGCTTTTACAGATTGGGACCTGATATCAAAGGGCACTTTGTAAAAACACAGAGGAAGCTGATTAATTGGTTTGGTAGCGTGTTGGAGAAAGAAAAAAACAGCAGACCTCCTCGATCCCTTCCTCTGCAGCACCTGGGTTTCAAATGTCAGACCTGTTTTACTTGGAACTGAAAGAGCAAACAAACAGAGTGTGGGTGTGTGTTTGAGAGAGGGAAAGAAAGAGAATTTTAGAAATGCCATATGAATCAGAAAACATGTTTCTGACAGTGTGGTCAGTCTTTGCACGACAATAAATGCAGTATGAGCCATTATAAGCAATGCTGTTGAAGTGAAACAGCAGCTCTCTGTACAGATAAGGGAATTCACTTTCCATTCTTGTACATTCTTAATAGAAATGCCACCAAACTGTGCATTAACAGCAGGTCAATCTGCACTCAACATCCCCAATGAAGCTCATATAAAGCATTTACACGAGTTCCCGTTCCAGCAAAGATAAAACTCTGATAAACTCGGTAAAGTGCTTTTTGGAACAAGCCCAGACATCTCAATATCTCTTAGTAATCTCAATACCAACCATTCAGTTTCAAGCTGGTAAACATTTTCAATTTGTATCAAGATGTTTGAAAATAGTTTTATCCGGAAATGATTAACAAATCTAAGAGTTGGCAAACACTAGACTCATTAGACACAATAATCTACACAACTCCATTTAGTAGCTGTTCTATGAATCACTTTACAAACTTTTTTTACTGATTGTAAACATAAACATTTGAACAAGGCAAAAAGAGAGCTAGTAAATGTTAGCTATTAGCTGTTAGCGGTTGGTGAGCAGCACAGCCTTGCTTGGCTAAAAGCTAACGTTAACAAAGCAAGGTTTTATTGAGTTACACTATGCTGCTCTTGTGCTCTATTTAGTCAAAAGTAGAATAGGCGACGGTAAATCGCACAATGTGTTCAATGTAATGTTAAATGTATTCCTTGGCGGGAAACTTGAAAAGTACAGTTGTTTGAACGATATCGATGTTTTTTCACGTTGTTTATACATCTGGTCCCTGGTGTTTGAGTATGATGTTTGAAAAACAAATACATTCAAAATAAGAGGAATGACAGAAAGGAGCTTTTTAAATCCTGCGTATCAAGCCTGAACATCTGAGCTGCTTCACTACACAGAGACTGGAGTTTACACAAGACGTTAGTCAAAAGCACAAGTATGTGAACACTAACGCAGTAAGTACAAGCATGTCCACCGTCATGCACATATACTCACAAATGCAGCGCTTGCACACCCTAACACAATCAGCCAGGTGCTGTTGAAGAAGGGGAGGGGGGTAGGGAGGATTATTGCCTAAGAAGGAGGGGTTTGGCTCTGTGACTGACAGACCATTAGTTATCAGGGTTCGGTCAATTCTCTTGTTGACTGACGTCAGAGTGAAGGAACGCACCTTGTACTAAATATAACACTTAACACTTAACACTCAACACAAACACACACACACATAGACTTACACACATACACACACATACCATAGCAAACACGATATCTTTCTTTCCATCAGACACACAAAGGAGACCATGGCATATAGAGATGTCACTAAAGTTTGTCATTATATAAGAAATCTGTATTTGCAATTGGTAGACCAAATTGTGGATAACACCTATTCAGATTTATTTTCAGTTGAACTCTTTAAAGGTCAAGACGTCATGAATCAAACCGTTAATGCCTTTTTGTGTAAACATTGTGTACAAGGTCTCTGAGATACTGCAACGCTTGTCCTTCAAAAAAAGCCATCTAAGTATTTCAATGTGATGTGTCAAATTCCTCTTGTTATGACAACATTGTTCAATAATATTCAATTTCAGCTGCATTCACTTATTTACATCCTTTTGAAATGTTCATTTCAAAAGACTGAAGGCTCTGAAAACTGACTGGACCCTATCCACTTCTTTTGTATCTATGAACAAAGTAAAGCAAATAGTTGCTACTGTGGATGATCAAGGTAGTCTGATTTCAAGGAACACTTATAAAGAGACAGCCTGGCAATAAAGAAAACAAAGTCAAGCGTCGTGGTTTAGTCTAATGTTAACTTTTTATTATGTGAAACCATTTATTTTTCAATTTCAATCCAAATGCATGGGATTTTGTATTTTTTATGACTCAAAATGTGACACATTGCTTCATGACATGTTGCTCATCAATAAGAAAAGAAAACAATTAATTAAGAACATTTCACTGTCTGTGAATTCCACAACATGAATACCATACATAAACGCCAAAGAAGCGGCCCATGTCACTTTCTTTGTACAGCCACATAAACACTGGCGACATATAGGTGGCACAACTCGATGTGACATGCCGTGAAAGAATTCACCCCTGTGCTATTGTCCAGCCTCAGAAAAATAGTTGCACATCCTGCCTACCTTGACTTCTTCTCTTGTCAGGTCATAGCTATTCTTCTTCTGTGATCTTGTAGCTGTCACAATACGGAAAAAGACTCTGAACTACGACCCACAACTTTTCCTCATATTAAAACTGACTTTTTTTCAAAGAGACAGCAGGGGAGATTTATCTTTTTGTATTTGAAAAAACACAAAAACTGCTTCATTATAAGTATTTTCTATTCTGCTATATATTCTGCAGTGTGGTTTTGTTGTCCTGTAGCACCATGGAGAGTCCAATGTATGCCGAGAGCTTCGTAGGGCATGTTTTGCGACCTATTCTGAGTCTCGCATTGTGCAATCCAAGGTTGTTTTATTTGAATGTGAATGCTATTAAAATCATGGTTATATTTTGATTTAAAGCTCCACTAATTAATGATTCAATGTGTCGCTCAAATGCTTAAATATAATATAAAAGGATTTGATTGTATTGACATAATTGTACCCTTAGCTTTGCATAAAGTTATAATGTCTTGCAGCTAATTGTTTCGGGTTTTGCAGCCCAAAACGGTTTTGATTCTCACACTGCTCATCAGCATTGTTTCCATTATTTCCGCTAGAGAAAGTTAGGAAATAGCCGGCAGTGAGCCCCTAAAGAAGGGTCTAAAATGGCAAGGTGTCCGCCATGTCAACTTCATAAGGTGACCATCGTGTTAATGCAAAAAACTGATTTTAAAAACGGTTTATAGGTGCTGCTGTTTAATTTAAATGAATACAAAAATGATGCCTCAAGTTTATTTTGTAACCGACAGAGAAAAAAAAGCACATCTCCACTTCCTCCATTTATTTTATTTAATATCTGGCGGAGTGCCCGACTGTATTGATAAAAAGTTGTCCTTCATGTTAGCGGTTGACGTTAGTGTGATGAACAAGATACAGACACAATGAAAACACAGCAGCGCTGCAGCCGAATGCTGCGACTGAATGGTGTAGCCGCGACAAAGAACTCAACACACAAATGTTTGCTGCCAGATAGCAGAAAAATAAATGACTCAAGATGATAATGAATGTGACGCAGAGATAGTTTATTTGTTTAAACACACACATACACACTATCTCTCTCTCGCAGACTCAAACGCATGAACGACACACACTTGATGAGAATAAAACGGAGATAAATGCATACTCACTAGAGTCAATTAATAGCATTGCTTGAAATCCGTCATGCAATTACCAAACGCAAAATCGCTGCCCTTTAAAGATACGGTAATGGTGACTACTAGCTTTTCTCAAACAGATAGCAGCGTTGTCTTGATAGATGCCTGCGAACAATACCAAAATGATTTTCTTAATTATCTCCTCTGGAACTAATGTTGCAGATATGTGTGTGAATTAATTATTGGAGCTCGATATAAGAGAGAGAGTAGCATTATCCGCCAGAATCTTTCTTTCCACTCTGCATTCATTAAGGCGAAGGCAACTGTCAGTCACTCAAGGAGACAAAACCCTGATTTTCTAGAAATCAAATTAGCGCTGAAAACAGAAAAGAGAGGCGGGACGGAGGAACCAACAAAAGACGGCTGAGACCTTATTGTGAGCGTCGATGAGAAATGCTTTTCTGCAGAGAATCAGTCATGTTTCATTTAGTCCTCAGCTTTTATTCTATACAGTGGCTTTCCTGTATAGGCAGCTCTTTCTATGCTTTGGGGTCAGCTTCATTCAGGGTAAAGCTCCCTCTCTAGCAGCTTGGCATAACCACCATGAACTTGTGACTGTCTAACTCACACACATACACACTGTCTGCTCCAGCTCCTGCTTTTCCCTTTTGCTGTAATCTCAGTTACTCAGTGATTGACGGAACTCAATGTACGTTACGTTGCTTTTTGCTTTGTGAGTTGATTTTGCTAGAAACATGTCCATGACTCCAGATCAAATGACAAAATGCAACCTTTGTCAATGTGACAACTCTATGGGATTTTAGGCTAAAAAACATAATGGTTAGGGTGGGGATACATAGTGGTTTTGCCTAAAAGAAGAACATTACAATTATGAATCAACTTAAAAAATCAAACAAATTGTCGCTTAATGGATTAGAAAGTTAAATCGAAATTACAACCTCGAGAAAGTACCAACATTGGTCATTTGTATAAAAGTCTTGTTTCCTGCCAATAAATAGAATAAGAATCATCCTGTTTAAAGGGTTAGGGTTCTAGGGTCAGCATTCGTTTCTTGTTGAAATGTTTCAGTTGAGTATAAATGGCGGAAGTCCAGCTGACCCGAAAAACAACGTGTCCCTTCTGCTTTAGTCAAGACTGGTTTCATAGAACCAGAAGATGATCTCTCTTACCCTAACTAAGTAGTTTTAGTTGCCCAAACCTATCCAGACTTTAGCTAAAGGAGCCGCAGATCTCACAACACTGCTAAGACTTTTGTTGGCACTAACAAAGGATCTATTTGTCATTTCAGTTAAGCATCTGAGGTTTTTAAAGAGGATGATTTGGACCTTTGGGTAGTGAAGGTTTACTGAGATTTGCGATC
>NC_136912.1:73436914-73496914 GCF_949606895.1 Notothenia rossii
TTTACTATTGGAGAAATCGATAGATATCGTGGAGCAGCGGCGCCAGATTCATTTCAGAAGTGTGTGGGGGGGGGCAAAAAGTGCGTGTGTATGTGATGGTCAAAGAAATGCTAAATCCACAGGCACTAGCGGAGTGGTAATCACTCCGCCTCTGGCTACAGGTAAGAAACTGTCGGGTTAGAAACTGCAGACAGCGCAGTTGCTCCATCATTCCATCTCTCCTTTTTTCCTGCTCAATACGCTCTTGTTTGACAACCTGAATGTTGACTGGTGTTTGACTGAAGTAAGCAAACTTTTTTTGTACACACTCTCTGTGAAAATGAGACTTTTCGTGGCTGTCCAGGAGGCTTGGTCACTTTTATCAACTCCGGAATTTACAAAGCTGTCATCTCCACATTTGGAGAAGGTTACAAGCCGTTTGACAGCAGCAAATCTGCATATTTCACAGTAGGCTCGTTTAGTGGTTTTGCAAAGAATCAACCACTCTCCGATTTTGTACCATTCTGCATTGAAGTACCTTTCTCTTTGCCCAAACGATCTAGCGGTCTCCTTTTTTTCTACAATTAGCTGTGCAGCTTTACCCGTCTCAATGTCCCGACAACAAACCTCCACGCAGTCGGAACCAGCCTGTTTCGGTTAAACGTTGCCGGCGGTTTTGACAGTCTCAGCGGTCGCAGAGCTTTGGGGTTCATCTGGCTGTGCTGGTTCTAGGGTTGAAGGGCCAGGCTCCGGAGTTGTGGATGTCAGTGATGATCATGTGACATTGAAGTTGTTGAAGTTCAGTTTTCTTTGACTGTATTTTTTTTTATTATGCGCTGGTTCCTTTGACATGTTTGCGATATCAATAGCTAAGTTTATCTAGCTAGGTTAACGGCGTAATTCTCAGCGGGCATTTAAACTCGTAGGCCTACGTCAGGGATTCTCCGCGGGCATTTAAACTCAAACTTCACTTAGCACTTCCCCTAACCATGACGTGCGGTGCTACCTAGTTCGGCTGTCCAAATGTGCAGGTCAGTGGAATGACAAGGACTCTGCGTAAACCGTTACTAGCAAGAACAGTCCTTCTCAGATCGCGTTATTCTTAGATGCGACTTTAGAGTAGAGGGGAATTATTGAAACGGGATGTATTGTTCCACGGCATCCGCCACTGCGAAAATGTGGGGCAGGGCTGTAAAGAGGCGGGGCCAATGGCCCCTTGGCCCCCCCTACTTCCGGCGCCACTGGCGTGGAGATGTGTGATGATGCTACTTGGTGTACTCTGCGGTGTAACTTAACACCAGTTGGTAACACCATGGAAAACTTGACACCAGCTCAAATCAATCCAACACTGTGGGGACAATAGCAAGAGTAAAGATATAAAATGTCAGAGGACTGTGTAGGGTACAAGAAATCAATGAAATTCACAAAAAGTTTGTCTGAATGAGGGAAATTAGGCATGACCCCAATCTTATTGAAGAGCTGTGAACTCAGGCAAGCAGTACGGAGCAGCAGATCGGAAGAACGCTTCAAGCATCAGTCTAAAGAAAGACTCAATCAAAGAACGTATGAAAAGAAAGTGCGTACTAACTTCTTCCCAATCCATACCTGACTTTCAGTAAGACATTTGTAAATCCCAGAGGTTTTCTTCACACAAGGTCTGTGGTACTGGTAGAGTTATTGTAAGCAGTCATCGTCCCTGACCTGTAGAAAAGAGATTTATAGATCTACTTGGAGACAGAAAGTTCATTTTCATTTCCTACAGCGCGGCAGCAATTCAACTCTCATATATAACCGACAACCTAAGACTTGACTTCCTCCCAGACGAAAACTCAGTATTTATATTAGTCAATTCAAAATCGATCCTTTTTTAGTTTGTGTCTCTTTTCAACATGCAATGCAATCACATTTTCTCAAGGAAGGGAGACAATCCCTCAAGGAAACAAATCACTTTTTTAATATTAACTCATATATTTGTTTTGATGCCTTCGTCTGTGCTCCCATGAGCCTGTATAGCATCTCACCTCCCCTTGTTGCTTCCTCTTCTTTTTCTAATTTTTTCACTTTTTGCATCTCCCTTTGCTTCTTCTTCTATTTTGTTCATTCCTTTCGTCCCTTCCTCCCCTCTCCTCTTTCCCTCAGCTTCCAGCCTCCCATCACACAAACACATCAAATCAAGTCTTTTTATTGTTCCAGATGCAAATTTAGCCCGGAATCAGAATAAAATAATCATCTTCCTTTATACCATGTTGCATCCATCATAAGTGAGTCATTCACACACAATGGAATGAAAGTCTCATTTTATTGAGTCACAATGGCTCTTGGCAGCTTTTGTCCCCCTTCCAGCTCCCCACCCCATTCCCGTCTTGGAAAAAAAAAGCCCTCTAAAATAAGTACATCCCCAAATTTTCAAGAACTCTTATTATTACTAATCGTCATATGGAGGCGCCCCCTTACATGTGCATCATGGGAAATGAGGGAGGTGTCACGAGGAGCTACGCTGTCTTGTTCTCTCTGAGTGAGTGGATAAGTGCTACATGTCAGCGTCATGTTTAAAGATGCGCTGCATGATATCTTTGTCATCAGGGCCGACAGAAATCACGGTCGGAGACGAGCGGCGCACCCGCTTGTCACAACAAACCTCTGCAAGGGGGGCACACGGCGCGATGGAAAGCTGTAATTTAGAATCAAATGAATTATCTATGACTTCAGTAAGTTTGTCAGGGAGACGAAGACGTGACGGCTCGGGACAGAAAATGTTAATGTTGTGTTGTAAATTACTGCGGCTCCAAAAATTATTTCAGCTGTTGAGGAAATGTAAAAAAGAAAAACGAACGAAAGGCCTAATTGAATTTGTAAAGTACATGTGGAGATAATAAGATGGGGAGCAGATGATGTGTTAGCCGTGGCATTCATGAAAATGACAATGCAGAAAAGTGCACAAAGGCCCTGTCAGATAAAGAGGAGTTAGTATCACAGAGGATTGTGAGGTACAGTATAGTATTTTAACCAGTTAGAACACCATCTCTGAAAGGATCCTGGAGGAATAGCCTTTGCCAATTTCAACCTGATTTGGTTTGCATATATTCATGAGTAAGGTAATGAATTTTGGATCATCTGCAATAGGAATGTCCAAGTAAGTGGTAATTGCAACAAGCTAAAAACATTCTGACATCTCCAATAAGGATGAGTAACATGAGGAGTCAGGTTGACAAACTATGGGTCCAACCGATTTTCGGAACCAATTTTTTAAAAAGAATTATAAAGGTTTGTACCAGAAATAAAAGTTAGTTTGTAAACTGTGATGAATTATATATACCAAATATATTTATGGGATATTGTCAATGTTTCTTTTGTTTTGTTTTGCTAAGTTAATGTTTAGGCCCGAAGAGTTGAAAGCCATAGCTGAGCAGAAAGACCCAGCTGCGAAAAAAGGACTTGTGAAGTTGCATCTAACTCGGTAAACAAATAAACATTTGAACATTTCCAAATCTGAACAATTTAACCACACGTGGTTAATAGAAAATGATAATTGAATGAACAGTTTTAACGATGTCTAATAACACAAATGTACAATCCAAATTTGAATAGAGTGGAATCCTTCTTTCCACAAGCGAACATTTGCAATTGATGTGCCTGCATACATACATGTTCATTTGTTTAGTCACAAAAACATCACAAACTCTTGACCCATAATGTCACATTTCTGCCTCCTAGAGCAAAAACTGCCGCTGACAAAGGTGGGGAAATTTTTGTGGAGCGAGCAAATTGCTGGTCCAAAGCAACTGTGGACTCACTCTGCAAGTAAACTCTTGCCCAACATTTGACCCAAAGTTGAACCTATATTTCAGAAAGCCTTTATGCCCTTTACCACAGATTTCCTTTTTCCTTATAAAAAAACCCATTGTTTAAATGCTGATGTCAGCCAAAAGAAAAATGAATGGCAGAAGGTCACTGCTCTCTCTCTGTGTTTCTTGTTTCACTTTGACACTTTATTGATTTATTAATTATAAAGCATTATTTAAAATGTCATCTAAAACTTGTGTTCTAATAAGAACAAACACTGCAAATGCTGAAAGAGAAAAATTAAGATCACATTTTATTAGACTTTCCACTTACCTGCTTGGAATTCTTTCAAAGAAATCTCTCAGAACTACCAACTCATTTCCACTCAGGGTCATCATCACACAGCTGGAGCCTATCAATGTCTAGAGTAAATTGACTCCATCAAAATTGGATTTAATGTTCAAATTGAAACAAAAAACAGAAGCAAACCATTTGAGAATGGCAAACTGTAAACTCAATTAAAAAAGTTGGGAAAGGTGAAGTAGTGGACATGAGTGGTTTCAGTTACAGACAAGACCTTTATAATCCTCCTCTATTTACTATTTATTTTACTAATATAATGTATTTATATTGTGTTGTGTGAGCTTATCTCTCTGTACAGCACTTTGGTCTGAAGGTTTTAAACAGCTATATAAATAAAGTTGGATTGGATTGGATTGGATATTTGTATGTAATCTCTGCGTGTTCTGCTCTCTCTGGTAAAACGTTGAATCAATAACTTAGGGCAATATTTCTTAACGGAAAGGGAAACGTATCATATCCCATGTTTTGTTACAAGTTGTATTGACACTAATCAATATCTTTAGGGGATTCATTAATTGACAAAAACCACCAGGAAAAGTGCTGAAATATGTGATGATTTTCCCATTATGACTGTTTTGGCCTAGAATATGATTATCACCGAAAAAGGGTGCTTCATTTAATCACAATCTTAGCTTAGCTCGCTATCCATGTGTGTAGGTAGTCATATATTGAATATGAATGTACATTTTGTGTGCTTTTGGCCCCAAACTTTTGAAGTCTGGAAAACCTTTAAAGGCACCCAGTGAAGAAATGTCATGTAGTAATTGGGGTAACCATCTTGCAGTGGAGGGAAAATTAACACCAATGACCTCACCATTTATTATGCTTTGGTTAATATTTACATATGATAAGAAACATAATGACAACATGTCTAAACAAGTACACATACAGATAGCTTTCAAACAATTGTTCCTGTTGTCCCGTCTATAAGAGAGATCTCAGGTGGAAAATATAATAAAAATAACAATCTAAAATACAGACCAAAACTTAGGCTTAAGTGAAGATTTCTGAAAGAGAGGAAGAGATGAGAGGGTGGGATGGAGTGATCAAAAGAAAGGAAAAAAGATAGAAGGACAAAGAGGGAAAGAAATAGAAGGAGAGCGAGAGAGATTTGGAGGAGGTTTTAATTGTTTTCCCATGATGCTTAGAGGAGGGCTCAGGGCTCAAAGCGTCGGAGCAGAAAGCTGTTGGAGGGCCTATCGTCCTGGCAACCAAGCCTGACCCCTTACACACACACACACACACACACACACACACACACACACACACACACACACACACACACACACACACACACACACACACACACACACACACACACACACACACACACACACACACACACACACACACACACACACACTGTGGTTCATTTAGAGTCTGACATCAGCAGGGTGGAATGCAAAGGGGGGAGAGGGGGCTGATTGGGATCAGGAGGCGCTATGAGGGTGTTTGGGGGGGGGGGCATTGTGATGATGAAGAGTCGAGAGAGGAGGAGAGATGATGAGGCAGGCAGCAGAGGCTCTTGGGAGTTTGACCAAAGTTGTCAAACTGAAGGAAAACAAAAAAAAGTCCATTGTAGATAATAAGACATGATGAGTTTGTTGTGTGTTATGTTTGTTGTTCCATGTTATAACCCACAAACAGGAATTGTGTACACTAATTGCTTCATTAACAAAGTTTAAGAGAGATACTTTCTTTAAACGTGTAAAGTTACTATCTTTGTGAGATAGGTATTGTTCCCACTGTGTCGTTAAATTCAAAGTAGTGGGAATCAGAGTAGTGGGAAGTGAATTAAACTGTCACTTTCTCATAAGAAATACACTAGTGTTGCGTAGGAAGATGATGACTAATTCTGTTGGAAATAAGTCAGATTGACAGAGGTGGGATGCAATTTCTGCACAATTCAACTTCAAATCTCCAAGAGGTGATGATACCACAAAGACACCAGCATACTTTTTGATTGGTAATAACTGTTATTAGTGACACTGAAGTAGTAATTTGCCAAGTTTCTCATTGGGAGAATCTGTATTATCACTGTTTCATATTCTGAGCCAATGCTAAAAGAATACCACCAATTTCAGTTGTACAGAAAATTAATAAAACATGTCAGTATGAGAGGGGGATATCAGTCTGTTGAAAACTCTTTTGCTTGATTTTGTGTACTTTAGATTGTGCCTATGTTCTGTAGTTCCAAGTAAACTGAGGAATAACTTAGGGGTACAGCAAACACATATATTGGCATATATTTGGCAGCAGTTTTTGTTTTCCTCTTTTCTGTTTTAACATGACAATGATCCAAAATATGTTTTAAAAAAAAGAATTATTGGTTTGGTGTCAAAGAACCAGGTGAACAATATACTGGTCTGAAAAGTGAACCCTGCGTGCCTCAAACATGCACAACAATGTTCTCCTGATCTAGCATCTCTTTGTTATTATTAATTATTGGAGAAGTTTCTGTCACTAACACTAACACTTGTTAGAAAAAATGCTCACTTTAAAAACATGTTAAAAACATTTGAATCGTTTTTTGAGTGAGACGGTAAATATTCAAGTATGAGTATAATTTAACACCTTAATTGTTGCACAGTTATTCATTTAATTTTTTTCTCAAATAGATATTCCCCTGTTGCCCATACATTGTTTTCTTCAATCTCAACCATGTAGGAGTTGTAGAGCTTCTCAAGCCCTCCCTTGGCGGTTGACAGCTGTAGAGTTTGAAGGTGAACCTGAGCGGTCATCAGACTGCATCGAGGTTGTCACCCACAGGCGAAGTAGGATGTGAGTTGTTTTTAGGTTTGGGGAACTTTATAAGGTCATTGAATACTATCCTGTATTTACACCTTAAAGCTTGAAAACAGCCAGACCGTGCACACAGCTTGCCCCCCTTCCTCCCTCTGTCAGGCGGTTGAAGCATTGGACTCCTTCTCCTTCCTGTGAGAAGAGAAACTTGTGTTTGTGGGGATGAAGGGATGGAGGGATGGAGGAAGGAGCGGAGGGAGAGTTCTTGGCTTCTTTGTTTCCAGGCCTTGATGTGTGACCAGCAGCTCTCCTTCCCTCCTCCTTTCCTCCCTTCATACTTCATACTGCCCAGCTCCTCTCCTTCTTCTTCCCTTCTTCCCTTTTTACTCTTTCCATCCTGCCTTCTGCTTTCGTGTCACTTCTTTCCTCCTCTCTTCTTCCTCTTCACCTCCTCATCCACCTCTCCTCCTCTCTTGCCCACCCATACTGTCTCCACAGGGAGCTGCTTCACACTGAGAATGAATCAAAAGGCAAAGGAGAAAAATATCCTTTCAACATGCATGTGCACACACATACACACACACACACACACACACACACACACACACACACACACACACACACACACACACACACTCACACACACACAGACCAGAGGACTGTGTGGGAATGAACCAAGGGGCCTCGCTCAAATCCTTGTCTCTAGGCAACCAGCAAGGATATGCTGGGGGAACAGCATTAAAGTTGGAGAAAAACTAAGAAACACACACACACACACACACACACACACACACACACACTTTCAGAGTCTCGTTCTCTATATTTGTAAAACCAATCAGAAATGTTGAGCAATAAAAAAAGAAAGACGAAAGGTGAGTGTGTGTGTGTGTGTGTGTGTGTGTGTGTGTGTGTGTGTGTGTGTGTGTGTGTGTGTGTGTGTGTGTGTGTGTGTGTGTGCGTGTGTGTGTGTGTGTGTGTGTGTGTGTGTGTGTGTGTGTGTGTGCACGCATGTGCATGTGCATGTGTGTGTGTGTGTGTCTGTGTGTGTGTTTGCCACCTCTGCAGCTGGCCCTCCATCAGCAGATTAATAAGCTTTGTTGCCACGCCGACCGGAACCTAGTGACAACCATCCAGACCCAAGGCATTATGGGTAACGGACTGACTGGCAGCAAGCTGGCCCTGTTTTTACAGCTCTGTTTTGTCCCACACCACACTCCTGTGTGTGTGTGTGTGTGTGTGTGTGTGTGTGTGTGTGTGTGTGTGTGTGTGTGTGTGTGTGTGTGTGTGTGTGTGTGTGTGTGTGCGTGTGCGTGTGCGTGTGTGCGTGCGTGCGTGCGTGCGTTTGTGTGTGTTTGATGGTTAAATGCCCGTCTCTTGCTACCCTTCTTAATGACATCACTGCAGTCACAGATGTTTTTTCCCACTTCTAGGATCTCTGGACACACAAACACACAAACACACACACATGCGTGTTTATATATATTGACATTTCCAGGTTTTTGATCTCCTCTCTCACTTATTCTATGTTGTGCTTACAGTCTTTTTCATCTTTTTTCTAATTGTTTGTTCCACAATATTGTGAAAAATAACAGACAAAGAAAGTTGTTTTATGTTGTTGCAGTAGAGTTTGGGTTATGATATGATGCGTTATTTACTACGTAACAACAAAGCACGCAGTGTCCATGTTAACTTAAAAATAGCTTTGTTCAGTCCAACCACTTTACTCTAGATTTCCTTTAATCAGCATTACATACCTTAAAGGAGCACTTCTCAAATTAACTTCTTCACTGCTATGAAATTGGGGAAATCAAAGGAAAAAATATCAGATGGTCAACATTTAAGCAACAAAGGTCAAGAGGTTTTATGTTTCAGTCTCTCACGATCCTACATTTCCCATAATGCAACCCAGTAGGGTCTCTCATTAGAGCCACCTGACTCCCCACACTTTATGTGTGTAATACAGGCTTTGTTTTATAGATTTCAGGCCATATTTACCACGCTCAAATGAAATTATGAGTTGTAAACTGAGCTTTATTGGTAACAATATTGGAACAGACCTTCAATTCGGGCAGATATGTGTGTGAGATCATAATGCAAATAAGTCAGAATTAGGATAACTATTGTATACACACATTTTCAGCTGTATTCGGAAAGAGTGTAGTAATATTGTCTGTATACTGTATGAACTCTTTTTTTGAGTTATAACCATCACCTTTCACTTTTTTCTGACTTGTTGGCCTTGCATTCTTGTCCTACAGGAAAGTGTTGACGGTTGTTGAATGGACTGTGTGGCTCTGACCCTTGACCTCCCACAGTGTTCGGTTGTAATGTTGGCGTTCTAGCTTTTTCAGGTTATTGTGCAGTTTCCCCCATTGTCATTGTTGCTGCTGTGAGCACTTTCCTCAAAATTAGATGCTGAACTCTTTTTTGTGAAAGTCAGAGTTTGTAGACAGAGACCTAAAGGTCAAGTCCAAGACGAGGCGAGGGCATGCTGAACATTCGTGACAAATGTCTTTCATTGATTCATCCATTTAAAGCTTTTTTTTAACTTTTTGTCAATATAATTACGAATGGAATACAACACTTTGTGGTTTGAATGTAAGACAAAGCAAACTCAAAATATTTCTCTACCTTTTTCTCACTAATAATGAAGAAATACATTTGATAGTGGCGTGATGTTACATAAAAAGTGTCAGTTACAATTAAAGGCCACATAACAGACATTAACAGCGTCCCTCCATGAAGTTGAGAGTGTAGAAAGTGTGGTGTTTACCCAAAACTCAACCGACTTAGGGTTCACTAGTAACTACCCACAACCCCCTCTGTTTATTCATTGATCTCCTTTTCTTTTTCTGTATACCACACTTCTTTAGTTCAATAACTTTCCCATCATTTCTGTCCTCCTTCCTACTTTTCCCATGTCTTGTTTCCTTTGTCACACTTTTACTCTTTGTCACAAACTCTCACTGCACTCTCTCCTTCCTCTCTGGCTCCATTGTGAGACCGTGCAGTTGCAGTGTCCCCTGGTGGCTGAATACGGTGACAACACAGCTTAAACATAGCCAGTCGTTGCTACCTAATCTTTATTTCTCTTTTTTTTTTATCTAAAGAAGTAGATAATAGACCATTTAGCTAGCAGCATTAATATTCAGTCTTCTGGGTATTGAATTCCTCCAAAATAGGGATCAGGAGTTTTTCCAGAAAGTCTGGGAATATGATAATTCTCTTGGATGATCAGAAAATAATAAGAAATGTCATAAAAATATACTTTCAAATAATATTTCAGAGTATTATGTTGTTTTTCATTGCACGACAGGGTGCAACCAGTGAGGAAATATGACTGACAATAAGGGCTAAGGCAGGAATAGAAGCATATAAAAAATAAAATATTATATACGGAATAATAGCACGAGTCCAGGGAAGCATTCTCGCTTGAGCAATATAGGAAATGTTATGCTGTGATCATGAAATTCATATTTTAAGATGACTCCAAAACCGCTTTCATCTCCGGTGTGCTTGTGAAACCACATTAAAGCAGCCGCACCAATAGAACATACCAACTTCTGTCTCGTCACGAGGAGTGTTCCTGTCAGATCATTTCCCTCACTTTTAATTTCTGATGCTTCTCTGAGCAGCTTCTAAAGTTGAATCATGCTCTCCCCGGGCGTAATGGAGACATGTGAAACCACTTGCAGAGCGCTTTTTGGCTCAGGTGTGATTTCCACAAACAGGCAAGATGATTGACATTGGCTGCCAGACAAGAGAACATTTCTCAGTCAGCACATTTGTGTTAAGACTGAAGAAGAGAACAAAATGGAATAGAGTGTATCAAGGAGGAAAAGAATGGATTAGAATCAAAGTAAAGTTTAAAATCACTTGACATTTTGTCTGTGTTAAATTATCCATGACCGTGGGCCTCAGTGAAAGCTACTTTGTCTGACTGAGCTCTGTCCGTCTTAATGAAGCTAAAAGAGTCTTAAACAGCTTAACACAGTCTTCAGGTTTCTACCTGTGTAAGGCAATACAGTGAGTGTAATGATGCACAGAGCAATGCTGTGTGTGTGTACGTGTGTGTGTGTTTGTGAAGAAGAGAGTGAAGCTGTGTGTACGTACTGTACTGTATGCATGTGTGTGTGTGTGAGAAAGAGTTAGACAGAGCCGGCAAAAGCAGAGACGACTTCAGAGTCCATATTAAAGGATAATTACAACTGAAACAACAGGAGACTGTTCCCATGAAGAATCCTGGGATTATCAATGTTTATTGCTCCTTTACATTGTAGAGGTTTCATGCTGGAGTGTGCGTGTGTTACTATTCGTGATCTAAAATAGTCTTCACAACACTCTTCTTCACACACTTAAGCAGATTGGTAACTTCTATATGCAGTGTTAACACTTCAAATGTAGGATATCCTAGTTCCATAGAAGGGTACATTGTAAATAAAAATGCAATTTAAATCCTAACTTTGACACCAGCACCACATTTTGTATCCGCTCTTATTAACCTGTTAACCCCCAAGCCCCAAGGTCCCCCTCAGTGGGTACTTTTTTCACGACACTGTGTCTCAGGGGATCTTAATATTTAACACTAGAACCGCCAGAGATTTTTTATACCTAAAACCGCCACCGGGGTCAAATTGACCCCGCATTAGAATGCATTGATTTTCAAAGTGAAAGTATTGCTTTAAAAATAAAAATGGTCCTGTGGTATTGGTATTTTGACAAGCAATTTTGTTAAATTGTTTCGTTTATTAACGGTACAAGATAGGGTTTCGTGAGGCGGTTGTCGTTGTTGGGTGAAAAGCAAACAGCTGTTTGCTGCGGAGCGCAGCGCATGCAGTCTCCCGTGAGCGGGAGCGCGCTCCTTCACTACAGACTGTCGCTATCAATCTATCTCTCTCTCTCTCAATCTATCTCTCAATCTATAAGGAACTGCAGTAGACAAAAGGCGTTACTATAGCAAAACGTCATTTTTGTTTACATGCGAAATCAATAGTGCGAAAAGGGGTGGGGTCAATATGACCCGCTTGGCGGAAATAGGTATAAATGGCAATTATTTTGCCGATTTCTTCAATCTGACTTCATATTGAATATTTTTAACAACATAGGGTGCTACATAACACACTTTCAGGAAAAGTCACGGACTGGAAGACTTTAATATGTTATTGAAAAAAAGTTACATACAATAAAAAACAGCTCTGGGTCAAATTGACCCCGTTGGCGGTTCTAGTGTTAAGAACCTATTAATGTGTTATACCAGATTAACGGGAATAATCTCAGCTAACTGTTGATACAAACCATTTTTACCAAAACAAAACACAAGTCTCATAAGAAGCATCTAAATGACCCCTGAGCGAAAAATGCTAACGCACTTTGGTACATAACTCAAGCTAAAAGATACCCTCATTACTTATCGTAGCTGCACATACAAGATATCCGATTAAAGCTGAGGTTCCACAGATTATTTAGGTATAGTATCATCACTGAGTGATCCGAACTCGCGACAGGGGAAGCAAACACAGACATCACAACACGCACCTTTACGTAGCTTTTACGGGAGATCGTCTCACCTTAGCTGTCAATCTGATCAAAAGACTTGTTCAATGGCATTAAAACAAGAAAAAACGTGGCTGAATCGGTTAATCGATAATGTTTCTGTGGAATTTCTTTTTTTTTAATAATCCATAATTTAAAGAGTAAAAGTTAGCTGCTAATGGTAACCACCAGAGTTATCGCAGCTTCCGGTTTTGGCTATGCGTCATTCTCACACACGCACATTACCAAATAAGGAGTATGTGGGAGTTCCCCTCGATTCCATTGCAGGGTGTCCGCGGGGTCTTAAAAAGTCTTAAAAGTTGATAAATCAATTTAGCGAAAATTAAGGCTATTAAAAAGTATTAAAAAGTATTAAACGGCATTTTCCAAGGTATTAAGAAGGTTCACAGCAACGACAACATGAAACACCCTTTAATTTACTGAAACGACATGTCGGGAAACCCCACAAGGCGGCCCCATGCATAGCGCACGCTCTGTGTGTGTGGGGGGGGGGGGGGATAAACGACTACGATAACGGGTCCCAAGGTGGGTAGACCGGCATACGCAACGCTCTGGGGGTCCAACGGCTCCATGTGTGCCCTATATGATCATTTTCTGATAACGATGAAAGAGCCCGCCTCCCTCTCCCCACGTCTCCTGCTGCTGCTGGGCTGTCAGAAGAGGGGGAGAAAAAGAGAGGCAGTCACCGTTTATTAAATATTATTATATTATTATACAGAGAACAGAGTCGTTATCAATTTGTTTTAAAGCTCAATAAATAACAAAGAAGACCTCTGACCGGCACTTTCCTAATTTTGTCCGGAAGATTTAAACTTTAACGCACATGTTGACCGGGGGAACATTTTTTTTATTTTTACGGAAACTCTGCCGCACGGTCCCCTCGTTCCTTGGAAGAGGCGGAGAGGTGGGTGTTTTTCATCTGCTGGTGGACTACCTGAGAGATACAGCAGGAGAACACGCCGTCCACCACAGAGAATAAACAGAAGGGCAACCATGGCAACCATGCTCCGGGGTCTTCTTCGCTGCTTTTGGTGTATTTTGGGCGGCAGCAGCGCCACTTACAGGCCTGACATATGTACTACATCATTTCCAGCATTTCCAGCGGTCTAGTGTGAACGGACACGTTAATGAATCGAATGCGTGTGAACGGAAGCCTTTTTTGTGCTTGCGTATGCGTTTTACCGTGTGGGGTCGGGGTCTAAGCCAAACTATATCCGGTCACAGAGATCTGCTATTTTAAAGTAAAGTCAACACATATATACCCTAAATAGTCTATATTAAGAACGAGAAAAGTCTTAACATATATATCCTTTTTTTTAAACATATGACAAATGTGTGAGGGTGATGACGTCAGAGCATCGTCTTATGTGCCAGGGCTTAGCCCCGGACAGCCCCAGCCCAATTTAACCCCTGGGTATTTGTGAGGGAGCTCCTATATGGCATTACCCCGCTGAAGCTCACCAAAGTTTAACATATTTCATAGTTCAAAGTTTTGTCAATTGTTTGTTTTTTTGGTCAAATACTGGTTTCTAATGTTTTCTGAGGAGTTTTACTGGAATGAAAGAGCACAGAGTCTACAGAAGCAAAAAAGGAGCATACTGCATTAAACCTGACCTTCACAGAGAGGTTGAAGTTCATGTGGAAAGGAGGCTGTCTGCACTTTGTTTAGTTTTGCTATCTTACAATCAATATAGGAAATGTGAGGTAAAGTGTGTCGCCAATGTAACCGGTTAGAACTCAAAGTTGCGATGAGGTCTTAAAATGTATGGAAAGGGTCTTAAAAAAGGTCTTAAAAGGTATTAAATTTGACTTCAGGATTCCTGCATATACCCTGCATTGGCTCTGACGGTTAGAAAGAGATGTCAATCAGCAAAATCGAGCAAGGGGTGCCAGAGATAGGTAAAATCCACCCAAATGACCCCAGAAGTGTTTTTATTGTGCTAAATCTCTCTAAAAAGATAATTTACTTTCAAATAAAAAGATCTATATTGATTCTGACACTTCCAACTCACAGGTGTAACCTTGCTTTGAGAAAAATGATTATTAATTTAACCCTTTTAGAAGGGAAGATATGGTCATTTGTTCTGGGAATGTCATTTTCGAGCCTGAGACCTGAAAAACAGGCTCGGGGCTTAACAGGTTAACAGTAGTAGTAACCGCTCTTAGTAACCATGAGGCCGATCGAACCATGAATGCAAGGCATGGCAAGTTTAGCACCTTTCAACACAAGGCAATTCAAAAAATGAAAAACACTTAAGGGCATTAAGATATAATGCAACAGAATCACATTGTAAACTGACATTTAAAAACAGTGATTAAAAAGCGAGGAGAATAAAATAAATAAATAAAACCAGCTCAAATAGAAGGGGACCTTAACCTGACATCATCTATAGGTTTTAAATACCATAACATCAAGTCAAACACCCATACGTGTCTTTTTCTTTTATAGTATACAGTTTTGCTGTTTTGATATAACAAGTCCTAAACAACCAGCTTCCTCCTTACATAGCATACATGTGTCATATTTGTTTTGTATTTTTTTAGCTTAGAGGCATTTTGCTAGAGGATTGCAACAATAAACGTCAGGATAGACATCAGAAGACGATTTATACCACCAAGTAAGACAGTGGGCAACCAGTAGGAGAAACTGCAGAAAACTGAGACATTTTGAAAGAAAGTATTGCACAAGGCCTTTTCTTTTCCCAGCATTGTGTGTATTGCATTTGAAGGTTCACAATAATATTTGTGGTATGTCAATCTGTCAAGCTATTGTTGCACTGAGCACAAGGTCAGCTGTTCTAGACAACTGTGTTTTTCAGCACTTCAGAATCCACATTTCCGTGGAAAGATAACTCTTGCTGCCTTTTGACTTGCTCACATAGTCACAATTGCACTACCTGCATTTTCTGCTTCAGTTTTGAACTTTAAGTCTATACAATTAAAACTAATCCATTAATATTGCCCTCTGTGTTTGAGGTTTAAGTTCAAAGTAAGTGCGCCATATGAAAAAGGAAGCACAGCAATGTTTTATAACATTCCCCAATATTAACGACAATCTGTGTCACTCTCAAAAGGTTTGTTCGTCACAATTACTTTATAAAACAAGTTTGTATTTCCTGAATTAAACACAAGTCACGTCCCAATGACCTTGTGGTGGAAATCAAATGTTAGGCAGACAGATCATGGTTACATCACAACACTTGCTGACAGACCATTACAGACCACAACAAAACAAACATAATAAAACATTTCATTAAAAAAATTGATATTTTTCCTACTTTTCAGGTCTGGAATTTTTGTATTTATACGCACTAGACTAGACTCACCTCTCATCCACTAATGTGTGTCTTGGTTTTGGTTTTCAAACCCAGTCAAATAAAATGTACGTCCACTTGTGATACTTTACTCAAATCTAATTTCACATTTGTCCCCTCAAAAGTTCTTGTTTCATTGATTATTTAATAAACTGATGAACACATGTAAACCTGCATATATTGCATACGTCTGGAAAGACAATGGCTACAATTCCAGACATTAACTGTTTTGTACCAAAGTTTGGCCCCAGCACTGGATCCCTGAGATTCATCAGGATCGGCCCACCGATGTCACAGCTCCCTGCCCGAGCCCCCCCTGTGAGACAAAGCCAGAGTCCCAGTAGAAAATTAGCGCATTTAGCTGTCATCGCCCAGCTCGCTTTACAATCCCAAACCCAGCATTCACACAGAGGGCCCTGGCCTCTTTTCTCTCCCTCCATCCATCCAACCTCTCCCCCCTCCCTCACCCCCAACCCTGGCCTGCTTGCTTGCTTTCTTTCTTTGAGTAGGAAAGGTGATCCCCTGTATAGCTCAGAGATCAAGACAGGAAGGTGTAAACTGCAGATAAATGTGATCAAATGTCTCCGCTATCACAAGCCCTCACATCGGAGTGGCTGGCTGGGTTTACTCCCCCCCCCCCTCCTCCTCCCTCCACACCAACATGGATTAGCCCCCCCCCCCCCTCTTTGTGCCTCTCATTGGAAGCAGACAGATGGAGGAGATGAGGAGATGTTCAGATGTTTTGGACTTGCAGACCTTTCAGAAAGGCTCTCACTCGTAAAACGACACTGAGCGGTTATCTTTTACGGACCTGTCTGTCTCAAAGGTCATTTCATGGTCTGCTGGACAATTTAGGCAACAAACCACAAACACCTTAATGAGATGAAGACAGGTAGATAACATTATATTCAAAGGAAACTTACATTGTAATTGTTCCTCTGCAATAGGCCACTTTCAGGCATCGCAAAATGCTATAAACAGAACCCCAACATTATCACCTCATTAAGTTGTTAGCAATTTGTACATTCTAACAGACAACATTGTGCCACATAACAAAACCCCTTCATTTATCCCTTTCCATATAGCTCTGTTTTGTTTTTCACTTAATGTTTTGCTGCTGGTTGTTCTACTATGTTCACCAGCAAGTCCCCAATGTATCTGTGTTGAGAATGCTGGACAGGTAGCATTTTTGAAACAACGCTGATGAGAAACAAATGACTTAATCCAAACTAGGATGTTGCCAGAACCAAAACAATGTGATAAAATACACTAAAATGCTCTGTAACTCCATATAGGTAAGCTGTTACTTCTGTCAGCATGTGTTGTGGTAAAAGACAACAAGTTTGAAAAAGGTACAAATCTGGTGCGCTTACCTGATTCCTGCTTGCTCCTCATCTCTGCTCGAGGCTTGCATAATTCAAGATTCAAAGGTTTATTGTCATATCATATGCACACCTACGGTGTAGCAGGTAATGAATGGAAAAACTCTGAACACACCCAATTCACATTTCTTACATTGTACAGTCTAGCCGATCCATGTTGTATTGTGGGTCATGAAGGCCTCATGTTTGACATCAAAGAACAATGTGTGCAATAAAAAAGATTCTGCTGCATCAATTGTTATATTTTTCTAAAATAATGCATTTTTAGTCCAATTATGGAGTGCAATGTTATAGGTAGAAGACTAACTTTAACTTAGGTACTTACAATCTGAAAATCAACACTTGAGTGTACTTCAATGCATCTCTGTTCGACTGTCAGCAAATGGTGTCTAAAAAAGAAATATCATTTCTGAAGTCAATACGGATTATGAGAGATGTTCTCTTTAATAAACCGCTTTATATGATTCCTTCTATTACTTCAAACTCTTTCTTAGTGAGTAACTCACCTGAGAAATGTCCATGTAGTTCAGTGTAATCTAATCTGCAGGTCAGCGAGGTCAGGAACAGTTAGAGGGCTGAACCCTCACAGGCCGGCTCCTCTCATCACCGGCTGGAGACCTCTGCTCATATCTGCACCAGGCCCATTGTTGTTCATTTAGAAATAAGCTTATATAAATGCTGCAGTTAAGACAACACCGCAAAGTCAAAGAAACAAGTATGATACCCTGAGAGGCAAATGCTACATATGTTGAAAACAAGAGTTTATCTAATAATTAAAAGTGATTATTTCCATATTAATTGGCGCTAATAACATGGATCTGGACACAGGACACACACGTGCAATTAAAGGAATACTTAACCCAATAAAATTACAATTTTCAAGTTCAAACAACGAAGGGCTTAAAGTATTTTTGAATTTTTTATAGTTTATAATCTCTCAAACAACACATTCAGTATTTTCCAAGTCTCATTTATCCAGTCCTATGCTTACTACATACAAAATACAAGGAATTTTTCTCTTAAATTGCCACTGTTTTTGTATCATTTCATTCAATGATCTATGACGACATTGTGCATGAAAAGTGGAAAGAAAATATCAGATATGTGATTCATGATTCTTTGCCAATGCCCTGATTCAACTCTTACAACTCATGCTGTAAGTTATGGCCACAGGCGCTAGTCCTATGGCTTGTTTCGTAGTCGCTGCGCAATATGTGTATATACACACTTTTTCAAATACACTCGAAAAATATAGTGCTTAAATATTTTGCCAATGACAACATTGTTTTAGAAGAGCAGAAAGCATGTTGGAACATGTGCTTAAACTGACTTCTTGCAACAAGTGACTCATTTTGGTTTTGTTGTGTTATACTAGCTTTCTCTTCCATTAACTTCTACCATAAAAACATGGCAACGTAATGAATATACTGAAAGACCATATAGACTCTGTTTTCCTTCAATATACTTATTTTTCCACGGCATGAATATACGTCTGATTACTAACTAGACTATTGACACTTATTTTTTCCACTTTCCTTTTTTTTCTGTTTCTCTCTCGCTCTCCTTCTTGACAGTTCACATGTCTGATAAACCATTTATCCCTCCAAGGACGTTTTTCCCATCCGAGCGTCCATCCAGTGAAATTACACACTCAACACATAATGGAGTCTGTTCCTATCGTCTCCGCACAGAGAGACCCAGAACCACATCTGCTCCCGAATACCCTAGACAATAAACAATTCACTCCTCATGTTCAAATCTCATTTTTCGGACAAAGTCTTGACAATAAAAAGAAATAAATTACGCCGCAGCTGAAGGGGCCGCCTTAGCCATCCTAGAGACGTGGGGAAAAGTTTTTCTCAGAGTTTTACCATGGCGAGCAGATTCCTCTGAGCTAGCCATTATCTCTGGGAGGAAGTTAATTAAAGTGGCCCATTCTGAATCAATGGGGGAATTTGCCTCTGCGCGACGGACAGACCGACGGACTGACGAGAAGAAGCAGAGTGACGGCCATGACACCACTTCAGAAGAGAAGATTAGCCCAGAGACAAAACTCTGATCAGCCCTACAGTGCGCTTCTCCTCCTGGATTACTCCTCTCCCACCCCTTCCCTCAACTCCTTTCTTTTTGTATCTCTCCCTTTTCTATCCATCCATCCACGCCTCCCCCATCATCCATCCCCAAAAGAACTTCAGGGGGCTTGTCTTCAAAGCTTGTCTCCTCCTTCCATCCCTGTAATTCCTCACATCATTACCAAGTTTCCAAAACTTAATTTTAGCAATTACACATGCAATTAATTAATAAATGTGCTGTCATTACAGCCCCTTGTGTGATCTGAGCCCTATGAATGGGAGGTTGGAATAAAGTGGTCAAATGAACTGGGAGGGCTTCAGAGAGAGGGAGGGAGGGATAGAGGGAATGAGATTGTTATTAAGGGATTGCAGAGTTAATCGGTTGAGGGGCTTCTGCTCTATCAGAGGCAGAAGTCTGCGGGGAGAGCGAACGAGAGACAGACTGAGGGAGAGATAGGGGGACAGACAGAGAGGAAGAGGAAATCGGCGAGAAATGTATAGAGAAAAAGAGCGGAAGAGGAAGAGACAGAAGAAAGACAGGATGATGAGGATGGAAATTAAATAAAATAAACCAGAAGAAACAAAAGAAAACTAGAAGAGGGGAGAGACAGAAGACAATAGGAAAGGAAAGAGAAAGTTGGGGGGGGGGCTCTATGGATCGTGCACAGTTCAGTGTATCGGATTATTAATGAGATCAGGGACTTATCAGGTCACAATGCAAAGGCATAACACACACTTGTATACTGTATAACGCACACACAAAAAGTGCACCTCACTGCCTTGATAGTCTCTGTGATAAGAGTTGAGTTTCAGCATCAAGAAAAAAAAGATGAAGAAATAAGAAAGATTATATTGATCAAATTGTGGTGAGGCCATTCAAGAACTTTTCTTCTCTTTTCTTTCAAATTTGAAACCAATAATGTGTCATATCATAAACAGATGTTTGCTGTTAAAGGTGCACTGCTGAACACATTATAAAATTGCAAAGTTGAGTAACAAACTTATGTTTTTCTTCTTGTTTGTTGATACGAAACATACGTTACCTGAATCTGATCTAAATGTTCGGTGCGAACAGCCAGGCAGACAAACAAGGTGCCGACTCGTTTATCACTTCACTGTGTTGACGGGAATCACACCTGATATGAGGAACGGGATCAAATGACGTGTGTGTGTGTGTGTGTGTGTGTGTGTGTGTGTGTGTGTGTGTGTGTGTGTGTGTGTGTGTGTGTGTGTGTGTGTGTGTGTGTGTGTGTGTGTGTGTGTGTGTGTGTGTGTGTGTGTGTGTGTGTGTGTGTGTGTGTGTGTGTGTGTGTGTGTGTGTGTGTGTGTGTGTGTGTGTGTGTGTGTGTGTGTGTGTGTGTGTGTGTGTGTGTGTGCGTGCGTGTTTGTTTGTTTTGGTTGGATATCAGATGCACAGAATAAGAGCTAAGTCCATTAGCCAATATTCAGCTTCATCAAGCTTCACAGAGCAGCAGGGGCGATGGCAGATGTATGATCACATGACATGTCTCGTGGAAACCTTTGACATTTATCAGACTGAGTTGTTATGAGCTTTACACATGCGATCAGTTTGATTGTAGTGAGTGTTAATATTCTTATTTTTCATGTTGGCCTGGTCTATACACACTTCCTGTTTGTCTATTGGCATGGTTATGTTAACCTACCTTTCTTCACAGTCTGAACTAGTGTTTAATTTGTCTGCTGTTGGTCATTATACTCTTAGACCTGTCTCAATGCCCCAGTCCTGACATTATGAGATCCATTCCGTATCGCCCAACGTAATAAAATCCTTTTTGCATTATAGTCAAAACATTTTCAGGACTATGGACTGAGACAAGATTCTCTACAGCAAATTCAAAAGACACAATGGCACCAACAACATCAATGCAATAAGATACTGGCTACCATGTTGATTATGATTTTATATTTTTACCACAGTCACACATGGGCAAACAATGACATATTAATGTTCAAAGCTAGCCAATTATTCCCTTTGTGCATTGCAATGATTCCCAACTGTATAATTAGGTTGTTGAAATGTGTCTTTCAGGCAGGTACTGTACACGCACACACACACACACACACACACACACACACACACACACACACACACACACACACACACACACACACACACACACACACACACACACACACACACACACACACACACACACACACACACAGAGTAAACCTATGTTATCAAATATAAATGTACAAAACATAAGGTATGTTAAAGGTCCCATGTCATGCTTTTCCGGTTATTACCCATCCCCTTGTGTGTTATGTAGCTTTTTCTGCATGTAAATGGTCTGCAAAGTCACAAACCCTCAAAGTACACCCTGTAGCGAGTAAAACTCTAACACAGAAAAGACCTGTCTATGCTGCCCCAGAACGCCTCGTTGGAGATTTCTCTTTTTCCATTGTTTTCTTCCTGGGTACAGTGACGTGCCCATACCCAAAAGTACCCAATCCGTGGAGCTCCTCGCACACACACACACACACACTCTCTCTCAGCGGCAAAACTGTGACGCGCTGTGGGGGGGGTGGTAGTGGAGCCTCGCAGATGGGGGTGCTGCAGCCCCCCCAGCACCCCGCCCTTCCTGCATCCATTTGCGATGTCGCACTGTCTTGCAGACCCCACGCAGCAGGAAATGAACCCAGCTCACACTGTCCGCTCCTCACAGCAGCGAGCCGCGCATTCTCATCTGTTTGTCATTACCGGTGACATTTCCTGGTTGCTAACAAACACCATTTTAACAAATAAACACTGATTTTCCGCTGTAACGGTGGTGGACTCATCAGAACAGACTGGGCGAGCTGACCAATCAGAGCACAGTGGGCTCACAGGGAGGGGGGGGGGGGGGGCAGGAGCTCCAACAAGCCGTTTAGGACAGAGTGAATACACATACTATACAGAGATGCTGTATGAGAAACCAATGTGAGTTTGGAACATTGAACAATGTAAATGTATTCTAGTAGACCCCAACAATGGAATTATGATCAGTAGAAATGGCCATTTTAAGGTTTAAGGTTTGTGAAAAACAATTAAGATAAAGTATCAGCTTAACGCATAACATTTATAAATGTATTTGTATCCATCTTCATCCAACCTAATCCCCCAATGTTAAAGCGTTAACACCCCTCAGTTGTAATATCAGATAGATTCATCATCAGCTGACTCATCGTGAGCATTCAACAGTTTTTACTGGCATGAGAGGTAAAACAGCTTATCACCCTTTCTGACTATTGTACTCCAACTCTCAATACAGAGGGGAGAAACAAAATACTCAAAAACGCCTCTAGCCTTTAAAATAGCTCTCTTACGGAACATATGAGTCAGATTAAGAGATATGACACCAAACATAAAATAAAATCATACAGTAGGAAACTAAATGTTTTTGAAGGCAATTCTAAATATTTAATTAACGGTATGAATGGTAACACCTGGAGAGAAGAAGTATAAAGTGTCCAGAGGCTTATTGAAACCACTCATGTTGAATGAAGAAAGTGGAAAAACAAGATTATAAACAGAACGGAAACCAAATGACTCTCTTGTGTCGCCTCTGTGCTTCTCTAATCCGCTCTGAGTGCAGGCTGCTTGGGAGGGATGAATTAAAGATGAGGGTTAAAACAACACAGCATGCAGGGTTAAGAGGAGTGCAGGAAGAATTCAATCCAGTATCTGAAGGTTTTTATTCATTATATCCCTCTTTCAAAGTTTTGAATCCATCGTGAATTACCTGTGGTGGAACTTAGTATTTCTTGTTGTGCCGCTTTATACTTTAACTCCACTTCAATTACAAGGGAAATATCTTTTGCTATTTTATTATACAGCTTAAGTCATTTTACAAAGGATGTTTTTTGCATTAAGACCGTGATTATAAAACGGGATATGTCGGTATAAATTGAACTAGCCAAAAGTTTATTTAGTAACATCTTAGTGAATTAATCGACTAGCCAATTGAGAGATAATTAATTGGCATCTATAAACATTTAAGTCCTTTTGTTATTTATTTAGATTAATCTTTTGAGTTTTTTGGGGTGTTTTTATTCCTTTATTTTAGATTGTCATGCATTGGGTACTTCTAAATTCAATCCGTTTGTATATGATGCAGATTTACTAACTTAAACTTAAAGGGGCCTTATTGTACTTTGTGTGTTTTATAGCTTATATAGGCAATATACATTATTGTGCATGTAAATGGTCTGCAAAGGCTAAAGTCACTGAGTCTCCTCCAGAGGGAGTTTCTCTTCCTCACACTCCTTCCCTGCCTGAAAGCCTCCATGGTACTCCTCTGTTTACTTCTGTAACATAGTGACATCACAATACGTAACACACACGTTTCTATTTGCTAGTGCTCCAACGCACTGCACGTGATAGGCTAACGGGCGGGACATCCCCTGCGCGTTTGACCAATCACAACAGATCCGCCCAGTAAACCAATCAGAGCAGACTGGGCTCTGGTTTCAGACAGAGGGCGAAAAGAGGAGCAGGCCGTATGAGACAAATAAAGACCTTTTAGTACATTAAAGCATGGAGAAATATCACAGTAGAGGCTTCATAGGGCTCCTTTAAGTAACTTTTCCAATGAAGGACCATATTTTTCAGGGTGGTATTAGAACTATTACTTAAGGTCATGCTAGAAGTACTTCCTCTGACACTGTAAATGAGTCTTTGGATTGTCATGAATCACCTATTAGTGCATCTGTGTGTCAGCTCAGGATATACAAGTGAATGGGTTGTACCACGGTATGTCTCTGCTTTCTCTCTGACAAAGTCTGTTTACCTCTGTCAAAACTGCCGGTACGTACTGTATGTATGGGTATGGTCCGCACTCTGCCAATTCCATCCCAACACGCCCGCCTGTCAAAACAACAACTCTACCTCTTTTTTAAAGAGAAAAAGGGTAATTCCGTGAATTAAAATGCTTAAATGACAGTCAATCAGGCTTGTAATTCCGTCTGGTATAATTAGAGGCTGGGGAAACTAATTACAGCGAAGAAACCTAACTCTCCTCGCGCTCCTGCTCCTCTCGCTACTGAAGCAACCCTCATCACCGAGATCAGGTGACAGCTATCAAACTCGTTAGGCCGACACACACCACCACACACACACACACACACACACACACAAATTGTGTGGTTGAGCAAGCAGCTAGGCCAAAAAGAGATGGAGAGGAGGAGGAGGAAGATGAAGGGATTAAAAAAATAGCAGCAGGTAATCAGGAAAGACTGGCGACAACAACAGGTTGTGTTCTTAATCAGCAGCACAGAGAGGGGAGGATGTACAGGGAAGAGGTAAAACAGGTGAAGCAGAGAGTAGGATTATGAATGATAAAGAGAGATGCATGGGGGGGGAGTACGGGCATATACACTAAAATGTAAACTACTTTGCATCAGGTTGCTCTCAGCTTGATTAATGCTGGGAAAACTGTTTGCTGTATGAAAAAAATCGTTCTGATTGTGCCCACGACTTGCGCACAATTCTACCATCTGAATGACACAGCCGGCTGATAATTAGTTAGGGTTATAATTAACTGCTTAAACTGCAGAAAAACTTAATTTCACCTAAAGTACTGAAAGACATAGTCCTTGAGCACCAAACACTGAAGTACAAAGTACTTCAGTCCCAGCTGCTGTAGGCTACCAAGGGCATCCTACATCTGGAAAACGTAATAATGTCGGGATAATGAGCACTACTTTTGCGCTAAAATACCAAATAATGTTAAATGATACTGTAAAGACAAGGTTTGTATTAGATATTCTTCAGAGGGAGGATACAAATATTTTTAATTTGATTAAGGCTCATCATTTTGGCTTCTTTTTTTTTCACAACAGAAATATAGAGGTTTTTCTAAATTAAAAAGCATTTTACTATCAATTTATGTTCCCAAAATTATTTCCCCAATGCACCCAAAATGGTTTTTTTTGCTGAGAAATTCAATTTTTTTTATTTTTAAGAATCTCTTTAAGGCTTTCTGATTCGGGGATCCGGAGTTTCATATTTGATATTATGAATTTGTTCCCAAAACTTCAAATAACGAAATGATCATGATCCAATACAACTTTATTTATATAGCACACTTAAAAACAAAAGAGTTGACCAAAGTGCTGTACATCAATAAATATATAAAAAGCAGGATAAATACATTTAGACAAAACAGATTGGAAATAAAACAAATGTAAAAAAAACAAGAGACAATAAAACCCACAGACTGAAAACTCTCATACATGATTTCAAAACAATATAAAACACAAGAAAATACAAACCCCTATTTAAAAGCACAGACTGATAAGTCTTATAGGTGGTCTGCAAAAGCACAGGAGAATACATGGGTCTTTAAACAAGATTTAAAAACAGGCAAAGTGGGAGCATCTGATCAGGGGGGGGGGGTCCAATGATGACACCTTGGTGTATATTTGGCTTGAGCGGGTAACTCCACAGTTGGAATATTATACATTATTACATTAATACATGGAATATTATAGGGGTAGTTTTAAACCTTCTGCACTTTATATGGATGATGTTTACTGCACTTCCCAGGATGCAGTAAACTGACACCTGCTGCTGGCTTGTCAGTCCGCAGAAGCCTGGTGCGTTTAGACACTGTGTAACATTTAGCTCCTTTTTCTTCCCTGCCATGACACAGTAATGACCGGGTATCAATGTGAAGACAAAGTCATTACATGAAAACCAATTGTCCAAAACCAGGTTTCTTAAACTACAGGTCGGGACCCAAAATGGGCCTGGGGGCCTGATTCTGGGCTGGTTTTGTTGTTAGGAGAGAAACACGATACCTTGACAACTTTCCAACTTAAAGCAAGCAGGAGCTGTGTTTCCACTTTGCTCTAAGAGAGAAATCTTCAGTTTGTCTTTAGTTTAATTCAAAGTAGCAATTTGACAGTGAATTAATGTATACTAGGAGAATAACACATTTGTTAGTGTGACATTTACTGCCAAACACTCACATTATACACACTGAAAAGAGCACATATACACTTTCAGACACAGGGAGTTCCTCTCTCTGTTTAATCTTTACCTGTTAACCTTCCATGTGTCTCTGGCTCTCCGGTGAGCAACCCGCTAAATGTCATTGCACGTTCCCTCCAAACCACATTGTGAAGGTGGGTGGGGGACCTGTTTCCAAGGCGACCGGGGTCTCATTTTTCGCCAGCGGCCCATTCCCAACCTGTTACCAAATGAGCCGGAGCAGTACCACCGAAGCTTCAAAGAGCAGCAGCCTCGGAGCCGCCACGGGGGCCGCTAATGTCAGGAAACCCAATACTGAGGCAAGAAGTGGAAGATTTCAGATAGTCAGAAACACAGATGGAGGGATGACACGTTGTTTAGTGCTTGATTAAGTCAAATAAGTAAATACAGTCTGTCGACTCCAAATTCTTCCTGATTCTATCTAACCGATTTATTCTCATGAACTTCAACTTCAGCCGATGGAAGCGCGCCTAATCCACATTTCACTTTCTGGGACTTTTGAAAAGTTTGCGTAAAATTCACTTGATAGTTGCATGGAAACATTCCAGTAACAAGTCCCTTCTTCACTCCCTCTTCATCTACCTGCATTTCTTGCTGCCCGTAACCCCCCCCCCCCCTCTCTAATTTTCCTTCTTGCCTGGAGGTCGCAGAGCTTCAAAGTTTATTTTTCTCCATGTTAACTTCTGGATGGATGCTTGAAATGTAGAAAATAAAGGAGTGGAAAGAGGAGAGAAGAGGAAGAGGGAGAGAAGAGAGGAAAAGAAAAGGATAGAAGCACAGAGCAGTCGAAGAAAAAAGAAACCTTCATGGACAGTACAAAGAACCCAGAGGGGCAGATTCTTGGATTCAAAACAAACCTACAACCATGAGAGTCATTTTCAGATTTGAGCTCCAACTAAAACTTGAAGGTAACTGCAACAGATACACGTATATTCAGAGATTGTGTGGAGTTTCTCAGGCCAATATTAGAAATTACAGGTGCTCAGCTCACCCGAAAGAGCCCCCCTGAATAAGAGTCCATATTTGGAGATGAGTTACAAAAGCTTTTCATCTATACATTTTGCAAACGACTTTCTAGAGTGGATTTCAATGAATTTGTTCATCAGTTTGGGTTTCACAGAAAAGCCCTGAGCGAAAGTTGATGGCAGTTATGGAAAAACAGCTGATCACTGTGGTTTGTTTTACTGTCCTTAAGGTAGTAAAACATACCGTGTACATGTTATTTTTACTCTATTATGGTTGTAGAGAGCTTTAGTGTAGTAAGATACATTAACAGTCGGCAAGTGCACAGATCCTAAGTTTTTGAAAACTATCCGCTGTCAGTCAAATGGAAACCCTTTGACATGAGAAAGGTATTTGGCCACAACAGGTACTCTGTCATCAGCTGTTGAAAGTTACGGGGTATTTTCAGATCGCAATATATTTATTGGAAAAAAAAATTACAATGTCAGTTTTTTAACACAATGCTACAGCCCTAAATGATAGGCTTGTCCCTGCTTTTTATTACCACAGACTTGGCTCACATAGTGTTGAATGTGTGTGTGTTTGTGTGTGTGATGGCCCCTTCCCATCTCCCTTATGTGCTTTTCTGGAAAAGCTGGCTTGGCTTTTGTGTGTGTGTGTGTGTGTGTGTGTGTGTGTGTGTGTGTGTGTGTGTGTGTGTGTGTGTGTGTGTGTGTGTGTGTGTGTGTGTGTGTGTGTGTGTGTGTGTGTGTGTGTGTGTGTGTGTGTGTGTGTGTGTGTGTGTGTGTGTGTTCACTGAAACAACAGCTGGTTAATAGAGGAGTTTCCAGTTCCACCTTCTCCCCTTCCCACAGCTCCGTTTCATGAAAAATGTCAGGGGTTTTGGTCAAACGGTGTATACAGTAGAAGCAGTTCTCCACCTCCCGCAGGAAAATGACACACTTCCAGCCTCTATTCATCTCTGCATGTCCCTGTGGACGTCTTCTTGTTCCCTCAACCTGGCCTGGATGCGTTTGTTCATCTGCTTGCCACGTATCCACCTCACTTGTCTGTCCATCCATCTATCTGTCCGTCCGTCCGGGCCGCTGTTCTCTCACCAGGGTTTGATTTCAGGCTGAATCGACGCCCTGTAAGACGAGTCGAAGCCGGCGGCTCCATGCAGGCTCCAGGGAGGGGAGAGGGGGCGCACGGCCAGGTTTCATCCCGGTGAGGGAGTAGTGTTTTGGGGTTAGTAGTTGCCTGGGGGGCCCGTTGGTACGGCGGAGGGACGGATGGGTGGATCCACTGACTGATGATTGTGATCCCCTGAGGCAGAGAGACATAGATCACAGCAGGTAGAGCAGGGGTAGATCTGTGGTTAGAGTTAACTATTTCATGCTTGTAACACTTTTTAGACAGACTTTGACCCAGAACGAATTACCCTAGACTGCGTATGTGTTTAGTTTCGGGCAATTTTTGAAGGAAACGTAAATGGAATGTATTCAACAGTTTAGTTCTAACACTGTGGTAAAAGTTTGGGGAATTATGTTTTTGTTTTAACATGATAATGTCCTTGGGGAGCAAACAAAGACATACAATCCCTACAGTCAGTAAACCTGACAAAATGATAACTATAGCAGTGTCGGACGAGAAAACAGTGATTTGTAGCATTCAAGAAAGGACAAATTAATTTGTTCTCCATATTTCTGGCATCAGATCCGAGTAAAGAGCAATTATTTTCAACATTGTATCTTGGAGGACTGGGAGGAGAATAATTGTTTTTCTTGTTTGTCTGGAGGCCTTGAATGTTCCCTTGAAACCCATCCCACTTCTTTGATGAACTGGAACAGCTTATTACATGACATCAGTGGCCAACTTTACTCCAAAGTGAATATAAGAAACCAGGTTGATAAATTTTTGTCTCAATCTTTCCAAATGTAGTGTAGGATATAACGGCCGTGAAGATGTCTGCCTTCTCTTGAATATAATGGTACTCAATGCCAATCAACAACAACAACAACAACAACAATAACAACACTTACTTACAAAATAATCAACATAACGTAAGCAGCTTCAATGTAACTATTGCATTTCCAGTGTATCACAATGCAAAAAGAAATGTGCATCCTCTCAAGGACAATACACTTTTGGTCATGACAGCGCAAGACATAAACATTATTGATTTCGCCCTCCCCTGTTCTGTACTGTTAGCTAGCCCAATAGAGCGGTGATATGATTAGCAGGTGTGGTTCGGTAACATGGAAACATTTTCTATATGAAACTGTTCACTACAACTTCTATAGAGTTTTGGACGACCTGGTCATGATTGACGTTGAGTTTTTCCAATGTATTTTTTGGACGATTCCACCACCTATCTTTAAGATATATGCATACTTCTTTCAAGTGTCCACATACTTTTGGCCATGTAATGTACTACGTCTTTAGCTATGTGTTGGGAGCTATGTTCCCTCTTAGTTCCCTATAGGAATAGGTTGCTATGGATACCAGAGATCAATTAGCCTTGCCATGTATTTTAATCCGGGCTAAATCATAACAGCCGCTATAGCTCCGGTTGGATTAACTCAATTACAACTAACTATTATTACAGGACACTGTTACCGCTCATCATCCCTCTCTTACTCGCTGCCTTTCTTACAGTCTCTCATCCTATATAATAACACACCACACAACTCCTTTTAGACACCAAATATAGATTGAGTTTCCGCCTTAAGAAGACTGTTTCATTACGATGAGCAGTGGGAAGTGCATTTGGGCATAATCCCACTTGTCAAATTAACATCAAAGAATTGGCATGAAGAGACCGAGAGGAAGAACATCTCAGAGGGAGAGAAATAATGTTGTGTAATTGACAGATCATCAAACAAAGAAGTGGAGTGATGAATAAAAAATGTTAATCTATGACTTCCTTTTATTGATGTTGTTGTCGGCACAAAGTTGATGTGGTTATCTTATTGTACTGCACTTCTGATCTCATGTCAATCAAAGCTTGGTAAAAGCGCTTTTGGGTTTGTCTTTGATGAAGAATATCCAGTGAGTTTCTGCAGGTGGTTTCATTTGACTGCTATCACTACTCATTAACACATTAGGTTGTTTTTAAATGGTAATATAAAGGGCATATTTTCGCTTTCAGCAGATATTTTCTTACTGAAGGCAACTACTGCAACAAACACTGAGAGTTTATAACATTTTGAAATTACACACATTTAATTAATTCTATTAATCAAATATATTTGACCTCCTTTATAACATATTTACACTTCCCCACTGCACTTGTTTGTGCAGCATCACCTTTCAGCAAGTGCAACTGTTTTGATTCATTATGCCAATATGTGGTATTGGTTTGATTGAAAGTTGGTTGTTTTGCTTAAAACTTGTTGTTCTTGTTGGGCTGGTTGTGTAGTTTTCAGATATGCAAGTGGCATGTGCTTATATCTCTGAGGTGATTATCTGAAGGCTGAAAACACACATGAAGGCAGTTTTAGTTGCATATAAACCAGATATCAAAAAGGTTAAGGCTAAGAAACAATGTTATAAGTAATTCGCTTGGTGTAAATAAACATGTTTGGAATGATACATGGTATGCTTCATCAAATAAGGACAATGGTAAGTAGTTGTTTACTCTTCGTGAAGCATAAGGTTAGGTAACAGCATTTAGGCTGCAGCCACACGAGAACGGTAACGGTCGTATCCGCTACAGTTCTCTATCATATAGACGGTTCGGCCACACGAGGCCAACAGGGAAACGCAGATAACGATAACGGGTCCCAAGGTGGGTAGATCTGGGGACGCAACGCTCTGGGGGGCCAAAAGGCTCTGTGTCTATGCCTATGTAACAGGGACAGTTATGTCTCATTTGTATATAATATATTATGTAAATATGTCTATATAATTACACAAAATCTGTGTTTATTCTTGTTTCATCTTGTGTTAATACCTGACGCAGTAGGACTCACATCAGTATGTGGAACTATAATTTTAGCGTGTACCCCTACGTTCCTTATGTATGTGACACTGTTCCCCTTTTTTTCGCGGGGTTCATGCATCGTTCTCCCCTTTTGATACTGATCTCTGTGGGAGAGGTAGGCGGCTCTTCAGCCAGAAGCAATTTCCGTGTTTTAGTGTCGACTTTATGCACTTTAAGTTACTTTTTATTACTTATTTTTGTTGTAGTGTCTCACGGGTGTTCACAATGTATTTCTGTGTTGTTTAATTTGTATAGGGGCACGTTAAAGAGAGTACTGACTGGAGAAATGTTTTCTTTCTGTCGCTGTTTCGTCAGGTATGTTGTGTTACTTTTTACGTTATGCCCTTTTGATACTGATCTCTGTGGGAGAGGGGCACGTTAAAGAGAGTACTGACTGGAGAAATGTTTTCTTTCTGTCGCTGTTTCGTCAGGAGTGAAAATAAATGTACATCCTGAATGAAGCTACACGTCTGGGTCGTCGTCTTTCTACACAACACAACGCAGAGTCAGACACAGCCGGTTACACTTGGTGCCGTGACGACCCGTTGTATCCGCGACCAGCGCCGTCTGGTCCCCGGGGTAAAGCTGCTGCCCACCGGCGGGAAGAAGGAAAGACTGGAGTGTGTGTTTTTTTTTCCCCTTTTTTTTTTTTCCCCCTCTCTTGCTGCGACGGCAGGTGCGTTAAACGGACAGTGTACATATTCAAATTGAGAGATGCACTGAGTCTGAGAGGACACTTACCACTGAGTATATCTGTCTATCTGTGTTTTATCATTTTATTTTATTTTAGTGTTTTATCTCTTGTGGGTGGCTTTAAACTGTGTTTTGATTGCTTTGTGGGATTTTTTTGTTGTTGTCATTAACAATATGGATGTTAGTGGGCATGATGTCACATTTGGGTTGGGGAGGGGCCAGCGACTTAAAGGTAGTGAAAGATTTGGGTTCGCTAGTGATTTCAACCCGACATTAACACCTGCTGCAAGCTCCACACCTATTATGCAGCCAGACCGTAAACTTACACAAGTAGTATCTGTTGAAGCTTTTGGGGAAATGATAACAAGTTTGGCTAAACAGATAGGTGAGAACATATCAAGCACCATGCACCAGCCCAGTGCTGCCCAGCCTCAGTCTCCCACCAATCCACACCCGTCCCACCAGGCTGATTTGTCTCAATTGAAGGTTGTGGTGCAGTCAGACACCAAGGCTCCGCCTTACTTCAGGGGTGATCGTGCTGATGTATTTTCTATTCATGAATGGGAGGACATGATGAGATGTTACCTGAATAGAGTGAAATGTGACACTCACGTAGAAAGGTTTGATCTGATTATGTCAAGACTAACAGGTAAAGCCAGGGATGTGGTGAAAGTGTCAATCCGCAGCCGACCTGACTTGAGTGCGACCGACCTGCCCACAGCTGTGTTTGACATATTAAAGGGTAACTTTAGTGAGCTGTCATACTCTAACTTGCCCATGAAAGATTTTTACGGCACTGTTCCACGTGCTGGTGAAAGTGCTATGGACTATTGGATACGCCTTAACAAGTCAATAGATGCTGCGGACGAGTGCCTCCGGAGGCGAGGTAAATGTGTAGATGACCCCAGTGCAGAAGTGGTCTTGATGTTCATTAATCACTGTCCTGACCCCAGTCTCGCCATATCATTCCAACTGAAGGCACCTGAGCGGTGGACCACGGCTGAGGTTCAGGAGCGTCTGGACGCCCATATGAGAAATGTGAGAAAAACAGCAGCGCAGTCTCATAATGTGGTGGGTCTGTCAGTTTATAGTCAGAGCCCTGTGACTGATTCTTTTCGCCCTGTCAATCTGGGGATGTCTCAGGCCTCATTAGCGCACCAACCAGACCCCCCTCCCAACTCTCTACCGGCCACTGCCCTTGCTTACGGTCAGCCTCAGCCAGACCATGCTAGGGTGAGTCCCCAAGTGTCCCCCTTATCCCTGCCTCTCTCTGCTGTCTCTGACCCAGCCCCTACCACCGTCAACCCACCTACTACCGACGCTGGTGTTCAACAGGTAGTTGCAATGTTTGACAGAGTTCTGGCTATGTGCAACGCTTCCCTTACAACCAGTCAAAGGCCAGACTACCATCAGCCAGGTAACCACCAACAAGCCCACCGTCAGAATGGTCAGCCAGGCAACCACCAACAAGTCCACCGTCAGAATGGTCGACCCCGTTACCAGCAGGCATCTGAGTCCTTTCCATGCAAGGTTTGTGGCTCCAGGGACCATTCAACCCATGCACACTGCAGGCTTTACAGATTATGCCTTAACTGCTTCAGTCCTGGTCACATAAGAAATCAGTGCCCACAGGCCTCTCCTTCCTCAGCCATGCCACCTTCTCCCTCCAATGCTGGTTTAAACTAGCCCGCCCGTGCAGTGAGAGGGATAGCATGGGCGGCACTAGTGACACCCTCAGTGAGGAAATTGACTTAAGATCAACATATGTGAACTGCTGTAGTAATCTTCCTGATGACAAAACTGTGATTGCTGTGGGTTCACATAGAGTTGAAGGAGCCAATGACTTGTTTTATACCCCAGTGTTAGTAGGGGGTCAGTCAACTTTAAGGGGGATGCTTGATTCAGGGAGCATGTCATGCACACTCAGCGAAGAGGCAGAGTCCAATCTTAGAGCTGCTGGTGTCCTCCCTTGTCCTCAGCCTGTGCCAGAGAAGGTGGTCCTAGTTGGCTGTGATGGCCTTATGACACAACCCAGATGTATCTATGACCTGGAGATTGAGGTTTACGGTTCTAAATTCATTGTGCCAACTTTCCTTGTCCCAGGGCAGAGAGACGAACTCATTATTGGTAGCAACGTCATCAGGCCCATATTACAGAGGATGAAGTCTGATGAGAAGTACTGGGAGCTCATCCAGTCCAACACCTCAGACCCCGACTGTGAGCAGTTTCTTCAGTTGCTCAGCTGCATCACTCGTTGGTCTGGTCCTGAACTGCCTGACAAGGTTGGCACGGTCAAGCTACGGCAAGCTATCACTCTAGCACCACAGAAGGAGTATCTGGTGTGGGGAAAGCTACCTGGCAGTGTTCCTGTGTCCCCTGGGAGCACTGTCATTGTGGAGCCCACCTCCTCCCGTTCAGCCCCCAAAGACATTATTGTGGGACGGGTTGTGGCACCCATGTGGGGAGATCGTTGGGTCCCTATGAAGGTCCTTAACCCAACCAAGAGTCCCGTGACACTACGCCGCAATGCTAAAGTGGCCGATGTGTTTACTTGTGTCGCGATGGAAGACCTTCCCCTCTCTCAGGGTGTGAATAGGCCACAGACCAGTCAGGCAGCTGACCCTCCTCCCAACTCAGATGCCAGCTCTACCCACACTCAGCAGCTTAAAGACTGTGGATTGGCAGACATCGACCTCGAAGGCTGTGCGGTGTCAGATGAATGGAAAAAGAGACTCTCTGAACTGTTGCTCACTTACCAGGATGTCTTCTCCAAAGACAAGCTGGACTGTGGGGAAGCGAAAGAGTTCGTCCACCGGATTCATCTCACTGATGATCACCCCTTCAGGCTACCCTATCGCCGTGTCCCTCCAGCACACTATCACAAACTGAGAGAGGTGCTGTCTGAGATGGAGTTGAAAGGCATCATCAGTAAATCAGTCAGTGAGTATGCATCGCCGCTGGTGCTTGTCTGGAAGAAGTCAGGAGAGTTAAGGATCTGCACTGACTTTCGCTGGCTTAATGCCAAGACCGTCAAGGACGCCCACCCGCTGCCTCACCAGGCCGACTGTCTTGCTGCCCTTGGTGGAAACGCCTTTTTCAGCACCATGGATCTCACATCGGGGTTCTACAACATCCCCCTCCATGAGTCTGACAGGAAGTACTCGGCATTCACAACACCCTTAGGCCTGTATGAGTACAACAGACTTCCCCAAGGTCTTTGCAACAGTCCCGCGTCCTTTATGCGGATGATGATGAGTGTGTTTGGTGATTTGAACTTCTCCAGCCTCCTCTGTTATTTGGACGACCTGCTTGTCTTTGCTCCATCCGAGGAGGAAGCCCTGAAACGGCTGGAGACTGTCTTCTCGCGGCTCAGAGCCAACAACCTGAAGCTGTCTCAGAAGAAGTGCTACTTCCTTCGCAGGACTGTGGGGTTTCTGGGTCACGTGATAGACAGCAGTGGCGTCTCAGTCGACCAAGAGAAGGTGAGGGTCATCTCAGCTTTCGGGAAGGAGGATCTCATGAACGACGACGGTTGCACCCCATCTCAGCGGAAGGTCAGGTCTTTCCTCGGGATGGTGCTGTATTATCAACACTTCATTCCTGGCTGTTCTTCCATCGCAAAGCCACTCTACGCCTTAACTGCAGGGCAGAAGAGGAAAGCCAAGGGCTCTTTCGGTCGGAGAAGAGCTGGCACCTTTCGAGAACTGACTCCTCAGGATTGGACCCCTGCCTGTGAGAAGGCATTTGATGATCTGAGACACGCACTCCTCAACAGCGTGGTGCTGGCACACCCAGACTTTGATAGGCCTTTCATCCTCTCCACCGATGCTTCCCTTGATGGTCTGGGTGCTGTACTGTCCCAAATTTCTGCTGGTGAGGAGAAGGCAAGACCCATCGCCTTTGCAAGCAAAACTCTCAGTCGCAGCCAGCTCAATTATCCTGCACACAGACTGGAGTTCTTGGCTCTAAAGTGGGCGGTTTGTGAGAAGTTTAGCCACTGGCTCAAGGGTCACAGATTCACCGTCTGGTCAGATAACAATCCTCTCACATATATCATGACCAAGCCGAAACTTGACGCCTGTGAGCAGCGGTGGGTTGCTAAGTTGGCTCCGTATTCCTTCGAAATCAAACATATTCCCGGCAGGTTGAACGTGGTGGCGGATGCCCTCAGCAGAGACCCTTTCGTGAAACCTTTGAGGGAACGGTTGCTGCGTGAACCCTACTTGGAGCTACTGGACCAGGTCTGTGACGTCAGTGATGGGTCTGTGCAAGATGCCTTCCGCCTCACCTGCCAACCACAGTCACTGGAGGGTCCATCTCACTCTGACGCCATTGAAGGTTCAATGTCTGAGGATGAGGTCTCTTCTCTTCTTTCCTCCTTGGACGAGTGGGACTCTGCTCCTAGGCAGCGTGCAGCCTCCCTGGTTGATCACCTCACCACCTTTGAACCACCTGGCCAGGACACGTTGCATTCCCTATCTCTTTCTGAGCTGCAGTCACACCAGCAACAGGACCCAGTAATTTCCAGGGTCGCTCTCTATGTCGACAGGAAGCGCAGGCCTTCCAGACGGGAACGCTACAATGAGAGTCAGCCGACTCTGAGAGTCTTGAAGCAGTGGGAAAAACTGACTCTTCTGAATGGCGTCCTCTACAGGGTCACGAAAGATCCCTTGACTAGACAGAAGAGGTCCCAGTTCGTGGTGCCGGAGTCGCTAAAGGCAGATGCATTATCTGGTGTTCACGACCATGCTGGCCATCAAGGTCAGCCCCGCACGCTGTCTCTGGCCCGCCAGCGTTTCTTCTGGTACGACATGGAGAAGGATGTCCGCAATCATGTGAAGCACTGCCACAGATGTGTTCTCAGCAAGACTCCTGAACCTTCCGCAAGAGCCCCACTGGAGAGCATTAAGACCTCTGCCCCTCTGGAGCTTGTGTGCATCGACTTCTGGTCAGCTGAAGACCGTCACAACAAGTCTGTGGATGTTCTTGTGATCACCGATCACTATACAAAGTTGGCACATGCTTTCCCCTGCCAGGATCAGACAGCTAAGAGAGTAGCCAAGAAGCTGTGGGACAACTTTTTCTGTGTTTATGGCTTCCCTCAGCGCCTTCATTCTGACCAGGGAGCAAACTTTGAAAGTGAGCTGATTGCTGAGCTCTTGCAGTTGTCAGGGGTTGACAAGTCCCACACCACACCTTACCACCCTATGGGGAACGGCGGCACAGAGAGGTTCAACCGCACCCTGGGCAACATGTTGAGGTCTCTACCACTTCGCTCCAAACAGAAGTGGCCGCAGATGATACAGACAATGACTTTCGTGTACAATTGCACTGTCCATGAGACCACTGGGTTCGCGCCCTTCTATTTGATGTTCGGGAGAATCCCAAGGCTGCCAGTGGACCTTCTGTTCAGGAATGTACTTCATGATGTGACTGTGTGTGACTACAATGCCTATGTGAAATCCCTCTTGGAAGACCTGCACTGTGCCATGGCACTGGCCCAGAAAAACTGCACAGCGGAGCAGAGACATCAGAGTGACCAGTATAACAAACGGGTCAGGGGCCAACCTCTGTCTGTCGGTGACCAGGTGCTGCTGGCAAACAAAGGCGCCAAGGGAAAATGCAAGCTTTCTGACAAGTGGATGCCTGTTGTGCACACTGTGGTGGCCTCAAAACCAGCCCTCCATATCTACCGGATCAGGGATCCAGAGGGACATGAGCGTGTTGTTCACCGAAACCTGCTGCTGCAAGTCAACTTCCTTCCGCTGGAGGAGGCCTCGGATGGTGAAGATGATGCTCCTGTGCCCGCACCTACCCCTAGCATGACCGATACCGCTCCGGCATCTGATTGGCATGGGACAGAGGTGTCCGAGTTAGACACAGCAGCTGCAACAGCTGGGCCATCCCTAGCTGGTTCCCTCTCGGATGTTGACGGGGAGGATGGCCGCACCGCCTCATGGGTCCTTGAGCAGTCCCCTTTTGATGACTCTGTTCATCCAGACCACCCACCACCTCCTTCTGTGTTGGTCACCCCCGTTTCTAGTGACCCTGCAACTGCTGTAGAGACCCCAATGGCTTTCCCAGCTCCTCTGCCACAACGGCCCCCTGCCAATAAGCGTCAAGCATCACATGTAGATGGCCAGGTTACCTCACGATTCGGCAGAGTCATTAGACCTGTGCGCCGCTTCATTGAGTCCATGGCACAACTTGAGTCCCTTCTTGAGGGTTGAGATAAGGCCGCGTGCTGTTATTAATGTGTGAAATGTGGCGTGTTAGCCATTATTTGTGCTCTGGTGATATACTGCTGTATTGAGCCTTTTTTTATTTTATTTTTCGCTCATCCACATCGTTTGGCCAGGGTGTGGGGTGTAAACTGCACCTCACCTTGTCTGTAGAGTACTGTGGGTTCTTGCTGGGCCCAAGCGAGTCCCTCATTCTCTTATCCTTTAGGTAGGAAGCTCTTATTGCTGTTTCATATGGTTTTGTTGCTTGTTATAATGGCCAGTGTGTTTATATGTGGATTGTTTTGCGACCCAGAATTTTGCATAATTCTAGCGGGGTGAGTGTAACAGGGACAGTTATGTCTCATTTGTATATAATATATTATGTAAATATGTCTATATAATTACACAAAATCTGTGTTTATTCTTGTTTCATCTTGTGTTAATACCTGACGCAGTAGGACTCACATCAGTATGTGGAACTATAATTTTAGCGTGTACCCCTACGTTCCTTATGTATGTGACACTGTTCCCCTTTTTTTCGCGGGGTTCATGCATCGTTCTCCCCTTTTGATACTGATCTCTGTGGGAGAGGTAGGCGGCTCTTCAGCCAGAAGCAATTTCCGTGTTTTAGTGTCGACTTTATGCACTTTAAGTTACTTTTTATTACTTATTTTTGTTGTAGTGTCTCACGGGTGTTCACAATGTATTTCTGTGTTGTTTAATTTGTATAGGGGCACGTTAAAGAGAGTACTGACTGGAGAAATGTTTTCTTTCTGTCGCTGTTTCGTCAGGTATGTTGTGTTACTTTTTACGTTATGCCCTTTTGATACTGATCTCTGTGGGAGAGGGGCACGTTAAAGAGAGTACTGACTGGAGAAATGTTTTCTTTCTGTCGCTGTTTCGTCAGGAGTGAAAATAAATGTACATCCTGAATGAAGCTACACGTCTGGGTCGTCGTCTTTCTACACAACACAACGCAGAGTCAGACACAGCCGGTTACACCTATACGATAATTTCCTGATAACGATGAAGCAATAGCCCCGCCTCTCCCAACCTCTCCTGCTCAGAGATCAGCTGCTGGGCTGTCAGAAGAGGGGGAGGAAAAGAGAGGCTCCATTTATTATTATTATATTATTATAAAGAGTCCTTATCAATTTGTTTTAAAGCTCAATAAATAACAAAGAAGACCTCTGACCAGCTCTTCTCTAATTTTGTTTGGAAGATTTAAAGTTTAACGGACCGGCGGAATTTTTTTTAACGGAAACTGCTGCACGGTCCACTCGTCCCTTGGAAGAGGCGGAGAGCTGGGTGTTTTTCCATCTGCAGGAGAGACTTACAGCAGGAGAACACGCTTGCCTCGGGGAGGGAGAAAAAGAGCCAGAGCATCCACCACCGCGGAGAATAAACAGAAGGGCAACCATGCGCGGGAAGTCTTCTTCGCTGCTTTTGGTGTATTTTGTCGCAGTACAGCGCCACTTACAGTCCCGGCATATGTACTACAGCGTATCCAGCGCTTTCGAGCGGTCTCGTATGAACGGACACGTTTCTTGTGCCTATTGTGAGTGGGCGGAAGACTTTTTTGATATCGAATTTGGTTCATATACGTTACCGTTCTCGTGTGGCTCCAGTCTTAGGAAGTGTATAGGCTTCTCATAAGAATATGAACAGACCTGACTGAAATCTTTACTTTCTCACCGAGGGAACAACGTCACTAGCCTAAAGGGTGTGTGTGTGTGTGTGTGTGTGTGTGTGTGTGTGTGTGTGTGTGTGTGTGTGTGTGTGTGTGTGTGTGTGTGTGTGTGTGTGTGTGTGTGTGTGGAACAGCGTCACTAGCCTAAAGTGTGTGTGTGTGTGTGTGTGTGTGTGTGTGTGTGTGTGTGTGTGTGTGTGTGTGTGTGTGAGAGTGTGAGAGTGTGAGAGTGTGTGTGTGTGTGTGTTATGCCCCTAATATGGGGAAAATATAAGACAAAGGAAACAGAGACGATGTTAGCTTGCTGCAAGTCTTATGTATTATGCCCGCCAACAACATGGTACACATAGCACGCTGTATAATACAGAACATGGATTCTTGATATAAAACAACCACTAACAATGCGCGTACTGCAAACATACATCCAATTTAACACACAAGATGTCACTTTTTAAATGCACAGTACAAACATACATATCCAAATTAACACCCAAACTCCCCTTCTTGGAGCTAAACTACACTATCATAGCTAGCTGCGCTAGCATAGCTAACGGCGCTCGCAAAGCTAGCATACACAGCTACAACAATTACAGAACCTAGAGAAACCCTCCAAAAATACCTCTAACAACTATCACTATTCACATTAATATTATACACAGTCAGTCTACATATATAACGTTTCTCACGGATGAACTCACCTAATATGGGGAAAATATAAGACAAAGGAAACAGAGACGATGTTAGCTTGCTTCAAGTCTTATGTATTATGCACCCGCGGCAAGCAACACGCGCCCTCTGCTGGACAGACCCGGAAGGTCATCAACCATGACTTATATCTATTACACACTCCCCTTCAAAACAGATGTCGTCCCGACATTCTAATCCACAATATTATGCCTACATGTCAGCAACATCTATAACATTTATTAAACACATACCACGCTCACTGTTCAGTCTGGCAAAAGTGCACACACTCAATTTACACATTTAAGCCCTTGGCTTAGTAGAAAGTCCATCATTGTATGACAAACATATGTTCACAAGCTCTCCGTTTGTTTTTGTTTTTTTACAGTCCCTGAATGTATGTTGTGTGTGTGAGTGCTCTACTTCTTGCTGCATATGTGGCCAGAAGAAACGGTCTCGAATATGCATTATTTCAGGCTAAACATGTTTAGTACATTTACCTATAAAGTGCAATGTTACAGTCTGGAACTCTTTTCATACATTTGTTTTTGACCTCCTTTGTCACACATAGTTTCAACATAGTCCGTTGCTACCTTGTTAACAGTTCTGCCTGTGCAGCATGTCCAAGTGAACTACACTCCTTTAAAACAGGTGAGTGAGATATGATTGACTGTAACAGTGTCATGTAATGATATATTGTGTGAAAACACAGCCCATAAATGTATCTCATGTCAACAATCACTTTGAATGTGACCTCTGCCGTCCATTTTCCTTTTTATGTGTTCTTTGAGTGTAATGTATGTGCATTTACTCAGTTCAATGGTGTGCAATGTCACTACCCTCATATCCATAGTACTGCTGAAAGTGGTATGGCGGTACAGTGTGTGTCCATGGCACCTTTAAGTTTGTATGCAGAGGTGGTGCTTTTATGTTGTAGCAGGTTGGTGAGCCAAGCCTATCATATGTGAAGACCTTTGGTCGTCTGCATTGTCGTCGATGCCCTTGAAGCTCCTTACTACTGGGGTCACTTTGAGCAGGTGATGGGACAGCATTCTCCACAGGTAGATCCTCAACGTAGCTGTCATTCTCCACAGGTAGATCCTCAACGCAGCTGTTTTCAACGTAGCTGTCATTCTCCACAGGTAGATCCTCAACATAGCTGTCCTCAACGTAGCTGTCCTCCCCCTCCGGCAAGTACCCAACTTCGTGTGCCATTTCTTGTTCTTTCTCTGGCTCAGCTGACAGGTTTTCCTCAGAGTGTATGCATTCAAGCTCCACAGGTGTACTAGTGCACGCAGGATTCACTGTCTCAGGTGGGCATGGATTTGATTGCTGCTTAAGTGGTGCTAGATAATACTCATCATCCTCTTCCTCCTCCCCTGTTTGCTCCGCTTCCTCATTTCTCTCCACACTCTTTCTCTTTGCACGTGGCTGTACTTGAGTTTCCAGCGGCAGGTTGTCACATGGGAGGAGAAGATTACGATGTAAAACCCTTGATCTCCCTGTCCCTCTCTCAGGTCTGAGTTCATAAACAGGGATATCTTGACTCACTTGACGCACAACTGTGTGAATAGCATCTTCCCAGTGATTTCTCAGTTTGCCAGGACCACCGCGAGGTGTCATGTTCCTGATTAATACACGATCACCAGGCTGTAATACTGAGCTTCTCACCTTACTGCCATAATGTGTCTTGCTTCTCATAGCAGCTTTGTGAGCATTTTCTCTTGTGATCTCGTATGCCTCCTCCATGCCCTGCCTCCACTTTTCCATGTAACGATGATGATTACTGTCCCCTTGCTCCACGGTCAAGTCGAACAGCATATCAACTGGCAACCGTGGAGAGCGTCCGTACAACAGGTTGAAGGGTGAGAAACCTGTTACATCACTACGAGTACAGTTGTAGGAGTAAATCAGTTTATTTAGTGAGTCTTTCCAGTTAGTCTTTTGTCTCTCTGTGAGGGTCTTTAACATCTGGAGTAATGTTCGGTTAAACCGCTCGACCTGTCCGTTTCCTTGTGGGTGGTAGGGAGTGGTTCTCGACCCAGCAACTCCACAGTACTTTTTCAATTGTGTGAACAATTGGTTTTCAAATTCACCACCCTGATCATGGTGTATTCTTGTCGGAAAGCCGAATCTCAGCACATAGTCGTTAAAGATTTTTTCTGCAACTGTTTTTCCTGATTTGGAAGTCGTGGCGTAGGCCTGGGCAAAACGTGTAAAGTGGTCAACAATTACAAGAATATATTCATAAACACCCTTACATTTGTCAAGGTGCAAGAAATCAATTGAGACAAGCTCAAACGGTTGAGTGGTGACAATGTTCGTCAGTGGCGCTCTTGTCTGACGGCTTGGTTTCTTGTGCTTGAGGCACACACATCTCCTCATGACATAATCTTCGATTTCTCGTTGCATGTAGGGCCAGTAAAACCGGTCCCGTACCAAAGATGTAGTCCTGTCTGCACCTTGATGGCCCATTTCATCATGGAGCTCCTTTAATACTGTACTTTTGTGCTTTTCTGGAAGCACAAGCTGTGTTCTGTTTGAAGTTTTCCTGTACAACACTCCACTCTCATTCATCTCCAACTTGTCCCACTCTCTTAGCAGACATAAGATTTGTGAACTGAGTTGTTTGAGTTCTGAGCCTGATGGCTTCTTTTCTGCCAGCTTGTACTGAATCACTGCTCCAACATTGGGATCATTTCTTTGGTCATGTTTGATCTGTCCTATTGTCAATGGAATGATGGATGCGTCTACAGTTAATGCTGCACAACTTAATGAGACACCCATGGACCATGACACACTGGATTCATCCTGGTTCTCCACTGCTTGTGTAGCTGCTCCAATCACATCATATGACATTTCCTCTGTACACTCATCCATGAATACTTCCACGTCCAAAGGCATTCTGGACAGACTGTCAGCATCAATGTTTTCCTTACCAGGACGGTATTTAATTATGAAATGGAAGTCTGCCAGTTCTGCTACCCATCGACAACCTGTTGCATTCAGTTTGGCAGTGGACAGTACATATGTAAGTGGGTTATTGTCACTGTAGACGGTGAAGAATGGTGCATAGTATAGGTAATCACGGAATTTTTCTGTGATTGCCCATTTGAGGGCAAGAAACTCTAATTTGCCTGAGTGTAGATTGTAATTTTTCTCTGCTGTTGTTAAAGTACGTGAACCATAAGCAATCACACGAAGCTTTCCATTTTGCTTTTGGTACAATACTGCCCCCAATCCCTGGTTGGAAGCATCGGTATGGAGGACAAATGGCTGTGAAAACTCTGGGAAACCTAGAACAGGAGGCTGCGAGAGACAGTCTATCAACTGTTCCAATATTAACTGATGCATGTCAGTCCATTTGATGGGTGTGTTGGATGAAACTCCTCTACTGTTTCTTTTTGTTTTCGTTTTTTTCAGCATTTCAGTTTCTGTAGGTGCTTTAAGCAGGTCATACAAGGGACAGGCAATACGTGAAAAATCTTTGATATACTGCCTGTAATAACTTAATAGTCCCATTATTGCTCTTAACTCACCGATAGTTCCTGGGTGTTTGTTTTTCAGGGCCGTTACTGCAGCAGTATCGGCAGGGTCCACTCTATTTCCCTCAGCAGACACAATTCTTCCAAGGTAACGTACTTGTGTTTTAAACAGGTCACACTTTCTAGGCTTTAGTTTTATCCCATGCTCCCTCAGCCGTTGCAGCACCCTTCTGACAGCATTGATATGATCCTCAAATGTCCTGCTAAACACAAGAACATCATCAAGATATGGCACACATATTTCATCCCTTAAGCCCTCCAAGCACTCTTCCATGCAGCGCTGGAATGCTGCAGGGGCATTCATGAGTCCAAACGGGATTCGTACCCACTCATAAAGGCCCCAGGGGGTCACAAAGGCTGTTAGGTGTCTACTGTCTTTGGCCATGAAACCCTGGTGGTATGCCTTACCCTGGTCCAGCAGTGAAAAGAGTGTGTTTCCTCCCAGGTTATCCATAATGTCCTGTACTCTGGGGATGGGATGGCGATCTGAGTGGGTTTTCCTGTTGAGCTCCCTGTAGTCAATACATAAACGTAGAGTTCCGTCCTTTTTTCTTACGCAGACGATTGGAGAGGAGTAGGAAGACATGGACTTTTCAACCCACCCTTGTGCTATCAAGTCCAGTAAGTAATCTTTCATCTCCTTGTATAAGGGTTTTGGAACAGAGCGGTAGGCTCTTGACACTGGCTCAGCATCTTGTAGTGAAATCTTCATTTGCAAGTTTTCCACACAGCCTATGTCGTCATCAGACTTGGAAAATGAGTCTGATTCTTCTCTTAGCATCTGACTGACTATTTGTCTCTGGTGTTCATCAAGGTGAGTCAAATCCACAGGAGGATCCCACTGCTCATGCACAGGGGGGCTTTCACTGGAGATCTGGGCGTTGACATGGTGGATTGATGCAGCAGGTTTTTGGTCTGTTTTAAATATGTTTGCAGGATATACTGATCTGACTGACTGTACAGTTCCAATAATAGTTCTTGCTGCCATCGTAATGTCATGATTTGTTGTGTTTTGCACACTAACAATAATTCTTGGGACTGTATCTGCCTTCACGGACACAAGAGTATCACAAAACTCTAATCCTTCAGGCCATTGTGGGTTCTCATTTGGCTCAAAAACCAGAGTTTTATCCTCTTTGAAAAATGGAGCCTGTACTCGACACTCGAGTTGAATGGAGTTACGTTTAGGCACACTAACTCTCTCATTTGCTGTTCTTACGTTATAGTCACATGTCTGTCCTACACTCACAGCATTAATAAAGGCTTTTGCTTTGTTTTTTCGAAGATGAGGAAAGGCAATTTTTACTGCCTGTACAAGCTTCTCTTTATCCCCATGTCTTTTCTGGCCTGGCTGACTGGCTATCACAAGGTGCTCAATGACATTAAAGCCAATAATGGGACACTGCTGTTGGTTACCTTTTAGCACTAGCATGGGTATTAGCAACTCGGTATCACTTGCAGTAAGTTTAAAGGACACTTCAAGCCAACCAACATATGGCATTTCTGTACCATTGGCCGCTTCAATTTGTAAAGAGTCTATAGGGTCAATTAGCTCTGCTACATCTCTTAGCGGTACATCAGTTAGATGGCTTTCTTTCCATACCTCATCTATAGCACAAATTTGTGAGCCTGTATCCCAGAGGGCCTGAGTTTTCTGTTCGTGTAGGAAACACCTGATGAGGCACTTTTTCCCTACTAACTCTCTCACAGTAGCTGTTTTTTCTTTTGCTATATTTTGTTTGTGCTTGGATTTGTCATGTGACTGTGTCGCTTTCTTAATACCTGAACATGTGTATGTCTTACAATGCCTTTTGTGTGCAGGCCAATGGTTCTCCTGACATTCTTTAGAACAATACAGTGTAATTTTGCAAGTTGAACAGTATTGTAGTTCCCTACTCTTTTTCTCTTCATTGCAATTTGCACAAGATTGGGACTTATTTGTGTGGCCGGTTGCTGCATGTCCCATGGGAGCAACCCCTCTTAGTTTAAAGGGCTCCGCCTAGTGGGTCCCTCTACCCTCTGTGCCTTACAACCTGCTCTGAAATGTTCACTGCTTCCACACCTAAAGCAATGCTGACAGTACTCTTCGCCTGCATGAGTACATGAAACACACCTAGGTCGGGGGCGTGGTGCTGGGTAGTATCGCTGCGGTGCATACCCTTGTTGAAACTGAGCCGTTTCTCTTACTCGTGCCGGGTGGAATGCCGGTCGGTACTCCTGCACTGCTGCTGGTGGCTGCTGGTGGTACACGCTGTTGGCATTGAATTCAGCCCTATAGGGAGAGGGTTGTTGGGGTGAAAACACAGGATAAGGGGCGGAAATATTAGCTGGTTCTCTGCTTGGTGAGGGATGCTGTGGGGGTGCAGATGTGGCCGTTTGGATCGTTTCTCTGATTTGGGAGACCTCAGCTCTCAGGGCTTGCAACAGCACCATGTCAGAGCGCATTCCTTTGATTTCTGACAGCAGATCAGTGGGCAGAGTAACTGTGTTTTGCTGGCTGGTGCTTTTCATTTCCACCGGAACTTCAGTGGACTTGACTGTATTCACATTTGTTACTCGTGATGGGGCAGCAAGTTTCTTTTTATCCTGTCTCTCTTTTTCATTGGTGTACGCAATGTTCACTTTCTCCAGCAGCAGCTCATCCGAAGTACTTATCTGCATGAGGAGAGGCTGCAGGTCACTTTTAATATTGTCATTCTGTAGACCAGTCAGGACAGTATGCATGAAGAGACTCTGGACTAGTGCTGGGTCATATTTTAGGTTTGACTCGGCTTCTTGAGAAGCAAACAGGATTTTCTGTCTCATGTCCATAGTTCTAATCAGGAAGTTTTGAGGCGTTTCTTTCCTACTCTGAACCTCAGAGGTGAGTTGTTTGTATAACTCTGTGGCACCTTTCTCCTGGTAATGAGACCTGAGAATTCGGCGAAGGGCAGGCAGTGTAAGGTTTTCCTTCCCTTCAAGGTAACTCCGTAACTGCAGGCCTGGTGTGATGGCACGGATTACAGCATCAATGATCTCTGACTCTGGGTAGCCCTTACTAAAGCCATTTTCAATTTGTCTGGCCAGACTAGAAAATGTGAGCCTATCTTTTTGTCCTGGCTCGCCTATTTGGCCTGCGATCTTAAGATCTTTGCGCCACATAGAACTACTGGGGAGTACTTGGGCCAGATTTCTTTCTGGGGGGCTGAACCCGGCAGGGTGGTTCATGCTTGTGTTCATTAGGTCATGCATTGCATTTTCTTTTTCTTGTAATGACAACCTTAGTGCCTCTACCTCCTTCTGGAGATCTTCCCTTTTGACACTGTCATGTACATTTGTTGTAATTTTGGCTTTGTCTATGATATCCTGCACATTAAGAAGTTCGGACATGCCTTCATCCTCTAGCTCGGCCATTTCTTCACGTTCATTATGCTCTGTGACATGAGAAATTAATTGACTGCGAGATTTACCAGTCACATGCACATTATCCGGTCCTGAAATCTCCAGTTCATTGCACACTTTAATCAGTTGTTCTACAGTCAGTGTATACAATGCACCTGTAATGTCCAGCTGCAGCTTCTCCAATTCAGCCTCCATTGTATCAGAGAAGTGGGCAGAAATAGCAAATGAGGGTTTATCTTACTTAATTAGGTTTTTTTGCTGCTCCCTAGTGGTGACTTTTCACACTTCAGGATGCAGGTTACCAACGTTGTCTGAAAACGACCTCGACTGCCTTTCCAAGCTCCTTTCTCCGATGACTGGGTTGTTTAAGGGGATGATTGATCAGAGGATTCCACTAACAACTCAGGGATGGTCCTCAAATCAAATCTCCCAGCAGCGCCTCCAAATGTTATGCCCCTAATATGGGGAAAATATAAGACAAAGGAAACAGAGACGATGTTAGCTTGCTTCAAGTCTTATGTATTATGCCCGCCAACAACATGGTACACATAGCACGCTGTATAATACAGAACATGGATTCTTGATATAAAACAACCACTAACAATGCGCGTACTGCAAACATACATCCAATTTAACACACAAGATGTCACTTTTTAAATGCACAGTACAAACATACATATCCAAATTAACACCCAAACTCCCCTTCTTGGAGCTAAACTACACTATCATAGCTAGCTGCGCTAGCATAGCTAACGGCGCTCGCAAAGCTAGCATACACAGCTACAACAATTACAGAACCTAGAGAAACCCTCCAAAAATACCTCTAACAACTATCACTATTCACATTAATATTATACACAGTCAGTCTACATATATAACGTTTCTCACGGATGAACTCACCTAATATGGGGAAAATATAAGACAAAGGAAACAGAGACGATGTTAGCTTGCTTCAAGTCTTATGTATTATGCACCCGCGGCAAGCAACACGCGCCCTCTGCTGGACAGACCCGGAAGGTCATCAACCATGACTTATATCTATTACATGTGTGTGTGTGTGTGTGTGTGTGTGTGTGTGTGTGTGTGTGTGTGTGTGTGTGTGTGTGTGTGTGTGTGTGTGTGTGTGTGTGTGTGTGTGTGTGTGTGTGTGTGTGTGTGAGAGAGTGTGTGTGGAGGGAAGCTGGGGAGGGGGTCACTTCAGCTTTGAAGCAGTTTCAGGTATCTGTGTGGCAGGGAGGTAGACAGCCTCAGCCTATAGTCCATGGTACCCTCCCTATATATACCTATATGTGTGTGTGTCTCAAGGGAGGTCTCTGGTGGTCACAAGGCTCTGTCTGACACATGAAGGATGGTCCCCCCATTATACCTCTCTACTCTCTGTCCATATCTTTCTCTATCAATCATTCCTCACTTCACCCCCTCCCTTCTGCTCTTCTTTTTATTCTCCCCTCACTTTTATGCAGGACATGTTTGTTAAAATGTCTGGAAAAGTTTGAAAAATCTTTTTTTTTCAATAGGGTGAACATATTCATATATTTTTTTTAATTGAACTTAATATATAAACATGATTAACAAATTAGCAGGCCATACCGGAGTTGGAAGTTTGTCTATCTCTTTGCTGCTCATCACTCCTGTTCTGCAAAACACGGAAATATCACAAAGATAACTCTGTCACCTTGACACTAACTGGAGCTGCATGGCGAGATCTGCATGTTGGAATTACTGGGGGCCCAAGGTTAGCTATTGGAGCTGTCGAGTCTGTCCTTGTTTGTGTGAGGGACCATGGCCTGTGTGCCCCTCACACTGTTAAAATCTCGAAGTTGCTTTAAAAGCGTCAGAACAGTGTTTTCTGAACTGCATTATGCTGCGTTCACAATGGAAGCGATGCGAATATTCTCATCGCTCTAACCGCTGGAGTTTCACCGCGACTGTCAGCTGTGTTTACTCCTGTCATTCAAACAGGACGCGCTGGAGAGGGGGCGGGGCTTATTTCAATGTAAATACTGTTGTGGAAACCAACTACACAAAATTAACCTATTTTACAGTGATTTAATTGTAATACAAGTTTCAAAATGATGCTGAAGCAACTACATACTGATACCGGTTAGTAAAAAACATGAATTAATGCTTTGCCAAGTCTGCAGACAAGACGGCAGGCGAAAAACCTTTTAAAATGCGTGTTTTCTGAATGGATCAATCAGGCTAAACTAACCTGTAGCTGCTCCGTCCACACTCACAACAACGTCCTAAAGGCAGAATTAAAGCAGCGATTGTATTCGCCATAACAGTTTTGAGCTTTTGTCCAGTTTCTGACCAGAGCTGTGAGGAGTTGATTAAAGACACACACACACACACACACACACACACACACACACACACAAACACACACACACACACACACACACACACACACACACACACACACACACGCACACACACATACACATACACATTGACATACACATACACACACACACACACACACACACAAGAATGATGTATGTGCAGAGTTTGACCCTTTCTTCTGCTCTGAAATTGAATATATTTGTTAGGCTACATATTAATTTTAGATTTTTTGATTTGATTTTGGATTTGTGAATGGGAGAAGTAGTAGATGGAAAACATACCAAGCACTAATTATTCAAAGTAAAGTATTTTATATACGGTAATACTAAGGAGGCATAGGCCTATATGATGATTAAAACAGTGATTTGTTTCCCATGTCATTTGTGTGTTTTTCTTATCAGAAAGTGAAGTTATTTATTTATAAGCTCCAAATCCAAATGTTTCCCTCAATGGCCTTTGTGCCCTGGCATGTGGCCTTTGCGCCCTGAAAAAATGTGTGACACCAAAGGCCAAATGGCCTTGACCCTAAAATGACGAAATTCCAAGCCTGCGGCCCATACAGCCATGGTTCCGGCTCCACTTCCAGCCATGGTTCCGGCTCAAGTACCGGGCCCAGCAGCCATGGTCCTGACCCCGGATCCTCGTTGTCTTTTGGCTCTCAGGCCGACGCCAGCTCCCCGTGTCCTGTCGGCGTACCGGCCGACTCCAGCGCCTCGTTTCCTGTTTGTTCTCCAGCCGACGCCAGCTCCCTTTGTCCTGTCGGCTTACCGACCGTCTCAAGTCCCCTCTCGAGTCCCCTCTCGAGTCTCCTCTCCAGTTCCCTCTCGAGTCCTCTCTCGAGTCCCCTTTCAAGTCACTTCTCAAGTCCCCTCTCGAGTGTCTTCTCGAGTCACCTCTCCAGTAACCTATCGAGTCCCCCCTCTTGTCACTTATCGAGTCACCTCTCGAGTACCCTCTCAAGCCCTCTCTCGAGTCACCTCTCAAGTCCCCTTTCAAGACACTTCTCAATTCCGCTCTCGAGTTCCCTCTCAAGTCACCTCTCAAGTCACCTCTCAAGTTCCCTCTCGAGTCTCCTCTCGAGTCCCCTGTCAAGTTCCTTCTCAAGTCCCCTCTCAAGTCCCCTGTCAAGGTCCTTTTCAAGTTCCCTCTCCAGTCCCCTCTCGATTTCCCTTTCAAGTCATCTCTCGAGAGCCCTCTCAAGTCACCTCTGAAGTCTCCTCTCAAGTTCCCTCTCAAGTCCCCTCTCGAGTCTCCTCTCAAGTTCCCTCTCAAGCCACTTCTCAGTTTCCCCCTCGAGTCCCTGCTCAATTTTCCTCTTGAGTCCCCGCTCAAGTCATCTCTCAAGTCTCCTCTCGAGTTCCCTCTCGACTCCCCTCTCAAGTCACCTCTCGAGTTCCCTTTCAAGTCATCTCTCGAGTGCCCTCTCAAGTCACCTCTCAAATCTCCTCTCGAGTTCCCTCTCAAGTCACCTCTCAAGTCTCCTCTCGAGTTCCCTCTCGAGGCTCCTCTCGAGTTCCCTCTCAAGTCCCTACCCAATGTCCTGGTCCGTTGGAGGTTCTGCCGGGGGTCCTGCCAACCCTATGGTCTCGTCTACGCCTGGCCCGCCGGGGGTTTCCACCAGCTCCTGCCCGTCCTTGTGCCCGGCCTCCTGAGTTCCCCAGCCGAGGATTCCACCATGAACTCTGCCTTGCCCCCGGGCCGTCCGCCCGAGACTCCACCATGAACTCTGCCTTGCTCCCGGACCGTCCGCCCGAGAACTCCATCATGCACTCTGCCTTGCCCCTGGGTCGTCCGCCCGATACACCCATCATGCACTGTGCTTTGCTTCTGGGTTGTCGTTCCGGACCCCCTCCACCCACCATTTTGGATTTTTTTTTGGACGTCTAGAATCCGTCCCTTGAAGGGGGGGGTTCTGTTACGATTCTTGTGTTGTGCCACGTTTTTAGTTTTGTGTGTCTGGTAGTGGGTGTTTTTCTGTTCTCCTTGTCATGTTTTCCTCCCTATGTATTGTCTGGTCGTTCTCCCCGTGTTTTCCTGTCTGTCGTTAGTTTCCCTGGTGTGTCTAATTTCCTGATTGTTTTCACCTGTCATCCCTTCTGTGTCTCCTGTGCTCATCAGCGTCAGTCCCGCCCCTGATTGTTCCCACCTGTGTCTTATTGTCATGTGTTTAAATTCCCCTGTCTCCCAGTGTTCCTTGTCAGTTCGTTTTTGTCTCTTATCATGTTCAGGTCTATGCGTTTTGTCTATTGCCATGGTAAGGTCTTTGCTCTTGTCTCTTGTCTCTTGCCACGGTCAGGTCTATGCCTGTTTTGTGCTCTCGTAAAAGTTTCGATCCTCACTACGTGAGCGCTTTCTTTTTGTTCTCATTTTTGTCATCTCAGTTCAAGATTTGATAGTGACCATTTTTTGTTGTTCATTTTGCTGTTCTTGGAAAAATAAAGTATCTTACAAATACTTTACCTCTGTCTCCCGGGTCGTGCAATTGCAAGTGTCTGAGTTTGTCACAGTTTCTTTTAGTAGAATATAACCTTTACATAATAACTTCTAGGGTTGTTGGGCCGGGTAGGAGGGGAAACCCTTTTAAATTAAAGTTGTGTTTTTCTAATATAAGTAATCGACTGTAACTCTGCAAGTTATAAACCTGTTGTCTTCCTTTTTATAATCAATTAATCGATTAATTAAACAAGCCCAAAAGCTTCACTAACATCAACATGACTATTTCAAAAGCTGACAATGTAAACATATATACAGATTGCTGATCAAAGGACAATCAAGTGATAATATTACAGACAGTAATAATAGCTGACTGATGACGTGATGCCTGGATGTTGTCGCTCCCGATGATGCGGCAGACCCTTACAGCTAAATAATGCAAAAGGGAGTTTATCTGGTGCTGGCCTGGCAACTGTCAACTCTCACAGCTGTCCGTCTGGCTGGCTGCACGGCTGTCTCTGGTCATATAGATAGATGAGACAGTCATGCATAACACTAAACAATTATTACTAGAATAATCTATGAGGCGTAGAATTGTAGTTTGACTTGTCGCCAAAGTAGCTTTTCACAGAAATATCATTGCTTTTGAGTATCAAATACAAAACATTGGTTTTTTCTCTCCTGCCAGCTGTTCAGATTTGATTCCTATGGGATTTTTAAACAATAATTACGTTCACAGTAAGCAACATTGAAATGTTACTTTCTTTATATACTGCAAAATATAATTTATTGTTCTGCAATCCAAATAAACGACACATTTCCTGATCTGGTTTTAGCTATTAAATACTATGCATGTTTGTAAATTGATTTTTCATTACATTTGAAAATGCTATGTATTTAAAATGTCTCATCGCTTGGCTTGTTGTCTTCCGAAATAGTTTTCTGTTTGATAATTGCTTGTACGTTTTATTTACAAAAATGCATCGGGTATGCAAATGCAAGTTATAGACAATTGTATTTACAAATTCTGGGTCATTTTAAATGGATTACAAAACAAAATGAGAAAAAAGGGTCTTCAATTGTTTTGTTTTTTAGCCTTTAGTTATGTCACACTTGCAAGCTATGAGGAGGTCAATGAGACATGTAACAGGTCACATAAACACAGGGGCAGACACCCTGAGGCATGCTGTTGAGCGGAGCGGTCGGGTTGTCATTACTGCACCATATGGAGAATGATGAGGTCAGAATCAGGCATATCTCATAATCTCTTTTTACTCCACCCTTATTCCTCTTGTTATCCCTCATCCCTCTGTCTCCCCCTCATACTTTTCTCCGTTTTTCTTTTAGACAACTTTACAATTCTAACAAGTATTCACAATTTAATGATTTGTTGTGTTTATTACATCACAATATTCTTTTGACAGATGTTTTAAAGGATGTGTTAACTGCTTTAATGTGAAAAAGAATGTAGGAAAAGTAAATTGTGTCCATCTCTGAATTCTTAAATAAATGTTTGTAGTCGAAGCAAGTGTGTACGATAATTGTGTTATTACCTGATGTGTTAATAACATAAATACTTAAGTGATCACCTACACACCAGCGTTTTTTTTTTCTTTTTGGTTTTACACAGGACATAAAAGGTTATCTCCTAGATCTAAGTCCTTCAGTTTATTTCCAATGCAGACCTTGTCGCTCCGTATTATACTACACTGACGACTTCCTGCTTTGCTCCCGTCATATTTATTGCGACCACTTAAGGTCGCGCCTAACAACTGATGAAAATATGAATCGTCATAATCGTAATACTTGTTCTCTTTACTCTGTTCAATAAATTGCTCTCTGTTAATCTTCTTAGAGCTGATTCAAATCAGTGTACCTCAAATATATATATTGGGGCCCCTGCTATTCACTTGTGCATACATTATACTTATTTTTTAACTCAGCACTGCATGTCCATTTCTAAATGGACAAAGCATCTTGCTTTGCCTTCTGCTGCACTGCAAATAAGGCTTGCTCGTGGTTAAAGTCTGCTTTTGATACACCTCACAACTGTAAGAATTGCTACACAGTTTTAAGTTTAGGATTTAGTGTTCATCTTACAGTATATTGCATAGGGTCTATAACCATAGCATAGAACGTTAATATTTTATAGTTAATGTATCACCATGTAAGTTTTTATATATAGTATTTTTGACCCAGTGAGTGACATTTTTAAATTACATTTGATTTGAACGCATACTAGAGGGTATCATGGCATGGTTTGCTACAAGCTTTTCCCCTTCTCTTATACTTATAAAAGATGACAACCATGTCTTGGTAAATGTACAGTCTCCTCCCTCCTCCAACTCCGATATGTCATGTTGGTGTGTAATGAACCTCCTCTCTGTGCCTCGATCTCACTCCTGCCGCTCTGTCAGTGTGTTTGTTGCCATGAATGGGATTTAGTGTCACACACAGAGAGCCAAGGCTTCTTAAAGCGTGTTCTCACACACCCCTGTCCCTCCCTTACCACGCTGCATGTGTGTGTTAGTGTGTGTGTGTCAGGTAGGTTAATGCAGCCCTGTCATCAAAAGTCTTATCACTGTTGGACAGGATTCAGCTCTCCACCTCAGTGTCAACTTAACACACAAGCATGCACACACACATTTAAAACACCATGACTTATTTCTTGGCACCTCATTAACGTTTCCCTGGAAGTTAAAGTCCTGTGATCACCAGCAAACTTTATTTGCTTACTTGTCAGACATGCCTGTATGTGTCTGTTTATAAGCACTTGGAAAATAGATGCCCAAATGTTTCTAGAACCATGACTGAGTATTGATCCTTATAGCTAAAAAGTTCATGAGTGCAAAGTGGGTTTTTTCTGTGATTCGCTTTTAAGTTAACCATGTTGACTGTATTAGAATAAGAACTGCTAGTTATTTGATGTTTATTTAATGTGTCTGGGCCTTTAAGGTCATTTATTCACTTCCAACTAAAGAAAGAAATGTGGGTTTCTGGACTCTTTCCTTGTTTAGTTAAGTTGCAAACCATTTCCTGCTAGCCACATACAGGACCATTGTAGGTAGTGTAATCAGCTTATCTGAGATTAATTTCTGCAAACAGTTGCCTTCTCAGTTACAAAATGCATTAGTGGGAAGTGACTGTTTAACAGTCCAGGTGCAGATGGACTGTCAGGTAACAAAAAAATAATAATCTTATGTCATAATAGCAGATGCAGTGTTTTGCAATATTCTACACATGTTTGATATGCATACCCTGTTGGTGATTCTTGCGCCCAAGCCAAGAAACACAAAGAATGTCTGTTGACTTTTCCTTTGTGCATTCCGGTTAATAGTAGAGGCAGTGCTGTGTATTCTAAGTAAATAGGTATTCCTGTTAATTTGTATGTTAAATGGAGTTATGGAAGAAACATTTACCCTTTGCTCTTTGATAGTAATGTTTTTTTCCTTGTTACTTTTCCTTACCTCCACATGATTTCATTTGATAGAACAGGTCAGTGATTTCAGCATGTTTTCAACACAGCACCTCTGTTACCATCTGTTATCTGGAACATGAGGATTATTGTAGCCACTTATTTGACGAACAGGAAGCGCTATCTGTTTTACCCTGCGCCTACAGGGGTGCCCACTTAACAATATCAAACCTTAATGATAATATTAATGTGTACCAAGACTAGTCAAGCAGAACAATTAGAGTCAAGCAGCGACTGAGTGTTTGGCAGCTTATCACAACGCTGCTACAGTCAAAGACAATTGGTATTATCTATAAAACAACTTATTACACAGACTATCAAGTTCAACAGAAGAGGAAGAAGCACACAGACATGCACAAACATTTTTCTACCCACTCATAGGTTTATCTGCAGGGTCAAACTTATTATTAACCCCAGGGGGCTGAGTATTAAACTCTTCCTCCTGATTGACAAAAGATCTTCCTGACGAGAATTACAATCACACAACTACTGAGGAAGCAGCCTGATAGCTTTGTAAAAAAGAGAGAAAGCCCCATGAATAGATAAATAAGCTGTGGTTGTCGCCTCCTCCTACTCCTGGCGTACACGCCCTGAGGCTCATGGGTAAAGCCTCAGTATCAGGTGAAGCCTGATTCCGACTTAGCACCATTTCCATTGTCAAGCGCATTTTATGTGTCATATAAGTTACAGAGAGACAAAGGTAAGATCGAACCAGCGGAAACCAGGCACAGCCAAAGAGCAAGGGAACGAAGGAAAGACTGAGAAGACAGCCAACGAGAAAACGGAAGCAGTCATGTTAAAAGTTATTTTTTCCAGAGGTCAGTGGGACAGTTACCCCCTTGTGGTAGACATAATAACAAAAGACATCGCCCAATGGGAAGTTCTTGTAACAGCTTGAGCTTCATTACCATCCCAAAAATATAAAAAAGGAAACAAGAGGAATCCCATGTATGGCACTTATTTCATCGTATTTGACTGTTTGCTATTATTTCAATCAGCCCTATTAGAAACAAATTCACAAAGTTAATTATTGAGATCTGGGAACACTACAGTCACTAGAACAATGGGGAAACACAACTAACCAGTTTATCATACCAATACGTTAGCTAAACTTATTTGGAAGACTAGAATGGCAGTCTGAGAGTGCACAACTCCACCATGACCAAAGGAGCATTCACACGCTCCTCGTAAGGTTTAATTCTCAGAGTTGGGAAGTGATGCTTTTCACTTTGGTGAGTTTATTAGCTTTAGGTCTTAATACAGAGAGTATATGGATGCTAAAAACATGATGATTCGATCTGATGATCAAGTTTCATGTAAATTGGGCCAGTAATTTGTCTATAATGCTGCTGACAGATCAACAGACAGACGGACAAACAAGTTGAAAACCACCCTGGCTCCTTGGGAAAGGTAATACAATCCAAAGCTGATCATGAAACATTCATCATAGGTTACAGACCAACTTCATGGTTCCATTTTGACCATCTACCTATCATGGTTGAATGCAGGGAATGACAGTCTTTCACTTATTCTTCAGTGGATAATTGTAAAGGAAGTCAAAACCTATCAACATTTTGTGAACTGTTGAGGAAGGCGGTAAGGAAGAGAAGGTCCTCCACCCTACCCCAGGAGGTGTTTTTAAATAATTGATTGTCTTGTCTTGTTTGTGTCCCACTTTAAGATCCAAATGGGACCAAATCCACGAACAAAATAAGAGGGACATTATAAGCCCCAAGATAATTAGGAATTCAAATAAATGCTAACAAATGACTTCCCAATGCAGGTATCCAAGCTTCAATTAAACTGCAGGGACACTTTCCAACAAGGTTCTCAATTGTCAGACAGAGGCCTTGATAGAATGCTGCTCCCTCACACAAACAAGGACAGACTCGACAGCTCCAATAGCTAACCTTGGGCCCCCAGTAATTCCAACATGCAGATTTCGCCATGCAGCTCCATTTAGTGTCAAGGTGACAGGCACATTCAGTGCCATCCAGCTGCTTTGATAAACACCGGGGGAAGTTGACCTTGATCGCGTGGCATGTTTGTGTGTCTCAGGGACTGAAACTAACATGGAGGACGTGTTTAGTCAATTAAGTCAAGTGTAGTGAATTTAAAAGTGAAAGGAAAAGGAATATCATTGCACAAATGTCTGTCCTTAACTTTTCCTGGATAGGCGCCAAGCTATTTTCGTCGCCAATACGGATGTAGAGCTTGGAGATTCTTCCTCTGGCTTAACCTCCTTCCTGTATTAGCAAAATGAATGTAATGTAGTTGAGGAATGCACTGGGAGTGGTGATCACTGTTGCCTCACAATAGCTGGTGTTCTCTGAATTTGATCGTGTGCAGGTGTTCTTTCCTGAAGGTGTGCTAGTTTTTCTCATTGTGAACAACATGCGTTACAGGTGAATATGTTTCTCTGAAATGGCCACATGGGTTAATGAGACTCTGACTGGAGTTATCTATTAATTGATTTGTTTCCAATTTGGGAAAGTGGCCTGTCTCTCTCTTTAGCACAGAAGTGCATGCCCAACCACCTCTTGATCCTGAGTAGAAACAGATTAGAAACTGATGAAAGAAAATAATTTTTTCACTATATTTTAAAACAATAATTGTTTGTCAAGAAGGGCTGTTTTCGAGTTTATCAGTATTATAAAAAACATGAGAAATTTCTCATGAAGTAAAAGGCTTGTTTTTTATCTTGGTTTTTTATCTTGGTTTTTCTCTTATTTAAAGGTCCCATGTCATGCTTTTCCGGTTATTACCCGTCCCCTTGTGTGTTATGAAGGTTTTTATGCACGTAAACGGTCTGCAGAGTCAAAAACCCTCAAAGTACACCCTGTAGCGAGTAAAACTCTAACACAGTCTATGCTGCCCTAAAACGCCTCGTTGGAGATTTCTCATTTTCCATTGTTTACTTCCTGGGTACTCTGATGTGGGGATACCCAGAGGCCACACCCTCTGCCAGTATTTCACGAAACAAAGCTTCACAAAGCTTTCAGCGATTCATGCCGGATATGTACAGCGTAGGGCACTGAAGAACGATGCTGTTCCTACTTTGTTTGGACCAGCGGGAGATTCGGGTACACAACCTGTAAGTATTCATTGTTGTTTGTGTATTTATGATGTTAAAAACAAACAAGGTATCTACCACGACTGTTTAAATGGGTAAACGTTTTTCGGACTGCTAAGTTGGGATCGCGGAAAAATGCTCTCCGCAGACCCATTCTCACAGCGTTATAAGCCTTTTTCTTACTCAATATCAAGCCACACTTATTGTTTTTACTTCGGCTGTGAGTGTTTGTGTGTGCTCAGGATGAGTTTTGCTTGTTCTCGCTGTATCGCCGACAGGGCAGCCTGTCCGCTCCTCGCAGCAGCTCACAGCAACGAGCCTCTCAACGTCCCGACCAATCAGAGCACACTGGGCTCACAGGATCTCCAACAAGCTGTTTAGGACAGAGAGTGAATACCGGTGAATACACATACTTTACAGAGATGCTGTACGAGAAACCAATGTGAGTTTGGAAAATTGCACAATATAAATCTATTTTAGTATACCTCAACAATGGAATTATGATGGCCATGACATGGGCCCTTTAAGTAAAACATAAAAGTAAATTATGATAATATTTCTAGATTTAACCTATTCATTTGGCTCCCAAAATGAAGGGCAATAATGACATCCATCAATTATTTCCCCAATATTGAAACAGACTAACTGAATGGAATAGATGAACAAAAAAGAATGGGTAAATATTTGTATCAATATCTTCAGGATAAGTGTCCTCTGGCTTTATTTGGTTCAACAAGAAGAACAGTACATAACGAATAACATTGTGATAAAAATGTTTACTGGTACCAATACCGGTGACTGATAACGCTGGGGTCCCTTCTGAATATTTTGCTCATCTTTTTCAGCTTCTTTGACTAGCTAGAGCTCTTTTTTTTTTACCTGATATAAAAAAAGAATATTTCATGGGTTTTATCCGTTTGATGTTGGCATACTTCCTCTCTCCCATGGTGCTCGTTTCACGGCGGGTCAGGGTGGCATGAGAATGACCTGGCAGGCAGGGTCATAGGTCACAGGGTCAGAGCTAGGCTCAGGTGAGGGGGTCCTGTTTCACATAAGGAGACAGGAGAAGGGTCTTGTCACTCTCTGTCAACAGATCACAGCACTGAAGCATAACCTTCACCTCTCGGACAAATCTCTCAGCGCGGCCGCCCTCACCTCCAGTCAGACCACTACATGAGTCTGGATCAATATTGAGTTACTGACCTTGAGATGATGACAGAGACTTAAAATCAAAATTAAGTTGTATTCACTTTTCTGGTTTGAGTTTTTCAATGAACCCAAGGAAAGCTAGTGATAAAGCTAAATCACCATATATTATTACTTATATTGTACTTATTCTAATAGATT